>NW_025223437.1:139907-145369 GCF_014066325.1 Apis laboriosa | reverse complement strand
CGAATATATAATAGTCACGAGCATGTAAAAATAAAATTTTTTTCACTCCTGAACCCGATCTGTGATCATCCCCAGAATCAAGACATTCCAATTATTTGAAATAACTCTTGTTGCCATTCTTCTTAAAAATGTAAGAAATGTTCTTTCAGATGGCGCCACGAACGGAAGTTACGATGGTAGATAAAAAGAGGAAGGAACTTATTTGCATACGTAATAATTAACCCCTTGACGATTTGAGTTCCAATAGCAACAACGTTTTCGTAGAGAAAATAAAATCGATATTTAAAATATCTATCAAATTATTTTTTGCGATCTTGGCAAAACTTTCACTGTCATCACGATCAATATTCTAATATTTTTAATATTTCTCAAGAGAAAATACATCTGCACGTGGCCAAGAAAATTAGTAAACATTTGTTACTTTTCGTTAAGAGCTCGATCATCGTACTCGGTTATGCAATTGAGCTGTGAAAACACAGGAGGGAAGTGACAATAATTGTCTCGAATTTCGTCTCGTTTAATTTAGTAACTAGTAGATATATGTTTTAAATTACGATTAAATTGTATTCATTAAATTATAAAGATGCAAGATGCGGAACATCTTTATGGAATAAGGAACCACTCGTTGCAAGTGGTTGATCATAGTGGAATATAGGAGAGTCACGATCGAGTAAATAGAACGAGGGATCGAACGAATGGAATAAATCACTCCTTCGAACGATGCTCGAGTGACCTCGAGACGATGTTGCTCCTCCACTTTGATCTTCAAGTGACGAAATAATCTTCTGCAATTGCATTGCCTGCAAATGGTAGCTAGTCAGATAATGGAAGAAAATGGTCGCGGCCAGATAATTGGAGACAAGTAAAATGAATTTCTCTTCAATTTGAAAATTCGATATTTTTTTATAACCAATTTCTTTCTTTCTTCATGGATTACAATTAATACAACATATTTTAAAATATTCTTTCTTATTGGAAGATCAGTTAATTCGTTTTCTCTACGAATTTTTCCAAAATATTTTATTCAAGTTTCTATCTCTTCGATTATTTACTTTCGTCGGCATAAAAGAAGAGGGAGAGGGAGAAGAAAGTTTTGAAAGCGTGCCAAAACTCCACTGTTCCCCGTATTATACCTTTCAGCGATTTTTCCACGTTGAATTTATCGAAGGGTGTGAATTTCGCCCCTTGTGACAATGATGGATCGTTGATCGTCGTCTTGGAAAAAAAAAAAAAAACACGTTGAATTAGAAATTTTAGAAAATATTGCGATAAATAAGCGAACTGTCAGCTTTGTTCATCTCCGTATTCGATCTAATTCGTTAACATCGAGATTCGATCAATCGATCGAAAATGATCGACGAGTTAACAAGTAATTGCGACGAAAAAATTAGATTCAGATTTTTTAGAGAATTTACTTTTCTTCCTTCATCGTTAGCATCAATTCATTGTTACAAAGCGTGTTGGTCCCCCGAGGGGGGGAGAGGATTGATCCAGCTTTGAAATTATACGCTACAGAGGATCGGATAATTTGTAACATTTCAAGGCTATTAAGCGCGTAATTACGTTATTTACTTTCGCGGCACAAACACGTCGAATACAAATTCCTCGATTAAAATTGACGACCCAAAAATAAAAATATCATCGATTGTTAAAAGTGTCGAATAACTATTTGAACATTATTCGAACGATAAGATTTAATTTGGAATAAAATTGGCAATCGATTCCAAGATAGATGGCTATCGATCGATTGGTTCGTCGAAATCGTTCTATCGTTTTATCGTATCCTTTCGATTCGACGGATTTTTCTCTCTCGATACACATCGTGAAACAGAAGTAACCAGCCGCGGCTCGGACAGGCGAGAGATTAAAATTAAATAAAATCGATCGAAACGTTTCGTTGTTGGATCAAGTATTCGAATATCTCTCGCTCTCGTTATTTGCTCTGAAATCAAACGGAGGGGAAAAACGTACGAGATTATTATTATTTTTTTATCGAAATTAATTATCCACTTTTATTATATTAAACTCGTCGGGTTAAATGGATCGAAAAATTCCGTTATTATTTCTCCATTATTATTTTTTCTCTTCTTCTTTTTCATTCGATGCAAATTTATCCTTAGCATTATTCGAACGCAGCAACCCAAACATAACGCGTTTGAAAAAGTTTCGAGTTTGCACCAACTCGTGAAAATCGAATTGCCTCCTCTGAAAAACAAAATGAAACAGAGAGAACAATTCAGAGGAATCGGGATGAAGAGGAAAAATATTACCTTGAAAATTGATAATAAAAAGAGTATCGATCCTTCGAGCAGCGAACGAAGTGCGATGTTGCGAAACACGATCGATTTTCGACGAGAAGTTGTACGAGAAGGCGAAAGTTAAATGGGGACGTCGAGCATCCTCGAAAATTTCACCGCAATGCAAGGATCCCGCGCCACGACGTGAAGTAAAGTAAACTACTTGCTACGACCCACTCGTCCTGCCGTGTTACGAAAGAAAACTGCAAGGATATACGCGTTGAAGGAAAGGAAGGGAACGAGAGATTAAAAATCCATCCCGCCCCTTGAAAATTGACGAAAATGGATCTATAACTGTGCTGAGTTCTCTACGATGCTTCCACAATTATTATATAAATCCAGAATGATAAATGGAAAGGGGAGGGGGTGAGTTTCGTTACGCGTAAGAGGATAAAGCGCGGTTTAATGGAAAAAAAAAAAAAAAAAAAAAAAAAAAAAAATAGTAATTCCTTTTTTCCGGGGATTTCAAATCCCCTCGTGTATCGCGTTTTTAAAAAAGACACGCAAATGAAACGGAAAAATTCCGCGCGCACGCTCGGAGCAATTAAATATTTAAAACCGCGATAAAAATATGCAATTTTGCATTTTTGTTACAACATTCTCGCGGGATGGAACGGACGATAACGGGGGCCACCTTCGAAAAAGTAAAACGTTCGCGTGGGATTTAAAAAAAGAATAACGATGATAAGTCGTGTAATTTCGTAGGATGCGTTAAAGGGGGAAAAACTTGGGAACTTCTTGTCGAAGGGTTAGCGAGAAATTCGTATCGATAAATTATTGGTAAGCATTAGAGAGGTGAATGAATTTCTTTCCTTCCTCCTTATTATTCCTCGAATTGCTGAAACAATTAGAGATCAATTCGAAACTCGTGGAATCAATAAGAATCGTGTTTAATCTTTCGAGAATTTTCTGTTCAAATCTCTTTTGTTTATCTTCAATAAAAGATTGAATTAAACAACGATGAAACAACATTGGAACGTTATTTTCACAGATTTTTCCTCCTCCATCCCTTTCTTTTTCCTCGTCGTCTCCTTTTTATTTCTCGAGAAAATCGGTTCACTGGTAAGGATCGAACATGAATCCGAGGAAAATGAGATAGATCGAATGTTCTTGGCCCAATGACGAAGTGAAACTTCTCTGCCAAAAAAGAAAAAAAAAAAAAAAAAAAAAAAGAAAGGTAATCCCTTCGTTTGTTCAAATCTGCGGATGGATTTTGGCCAAACTCGATACATATGTATATATTTATATATTGTGACCGGAGATGTAAAAATTCATTTTGTTAACGTTTTGTCTGATAAAAATTTGAATTTTAAAAAAACGTTGCGTGACGGGCAACAGAATAACTCGTTCCCCGTTTAATTAATCGCGAAATATTATTTCAATTCTCGAATAACGAATAAATAAAGTGCGACAAATGGGGGCACAGTTGTAACGGACAACGGATTCTTATAATAATAAATATGAATATCCCGGGCAGGAGGAGAAATTACGAAAATTTGTAGGGTGGAATTTCGAGCAGTTACAATTCGTATAATTCGAAAGGGATTACGTATCACCAGCACAGATGTGGTTATTAATTATTTTATGGAAATTGAATACGGGAAAGATGGATACCATAATTGAATAAATCTTTTAAAATACTACTTTTTTCAATTTATCTTCCAATCCTCTATTTTCGCGACGAAACAAGAGAAATATATACGAATAAGAAAAATATGAAAATAATAATTTTTTTAAAAATTGTAATAAAACTATAAATATAAGAAAAATATCGTGTCGGGAATTGAGATCGAAAATAACAAAGGTGAACGCGAATTACTGCCATTCCGATTTAAATTCAATTGCAATTTGTGGTAATATTTAAAATGTACTCTTTCAAAAAAAATAAATAAAAATACACGTTCGAACAACGAACGTAGTCGAATATAATCCGAAATATCCGTTACTCTATTCGTTTAATTCATATTGTATTCATTTAATTTCTAATTAACAATCTCGGCCCACGTGACGCGCTTATATCGAAATGCGTCGAATTAATAACACTTGTGGACCAAGAACCCGATTAAATTTTCCATTTCGATTCCTCCCAAAATTTCCCAAAATGTATAATCACGCACGCGACAACAAGCTTTATTATCTTTTATTCGCAACGTTTCCCCAATTTTAACGCGTAATTATATTTTCTGTCACGGGGAGGGGGGGGGGGGGGAGGGCAGAAACCGAACGAAAAGCTCGGTCGATCATTTTCGTTTTTTCGTCCCCTTCCCCGCGCGAATCGACAATGGCGCAACGTTGATAACGAGATCTCGATTACGAAATAATTACAAAACCACTCCTATTTTCCCCTTGTGTTTGCATATCCTTCCCTATTTTTATCCGCGTGTAACGAGACTTTGATTACGTGATAATTACAACGATATTATTAACAGTTTATCATCGCGCGACATCACGTATTTTTTTCTTTTTTCTTCTCCTTTTTGTTTGCATAATCTTTTCGAAATCACTCGCCAATGGCTATGGTGTTGCGTAATTTCGTTGGACAATTCCACGGACAATGCGGAATGTTAATGTTGGCTTTCACGGTCTTTGACGGAACTTTGTCGCGTGCAAGAATAGACATATACTTGGCACGTTGAATAAATAACAGTTTGAAAAATATAATTTTGCTCGGTATTGTGGAAATGGTTTGGAGAGTGATGGTGGTTGCGGAAGTGATCGCGCGCAATATTTGATGGATTCGAGATTTTATGTGTTTTGATAATTGATAATCTCACGATGAGGAGAGAGGGAGAGTGATCGATTGTTAATGATTATTTATGACTCGATAATACGAAAAGTGTGGCGATAAGGGAAATTAAATTTTTCAATTATATGTATGTAATAAATGCAATCGTTCCAATATTTCTCTCCAAAAACTATCATCAAATTGGCGATAAATTCGATTTCCACGCGCCATTATTTCTCCTCCAATCGTGTACGGTTATCCTTTAACGTAGACGTGTAGTCAAAACGTAGATTTACATAACAACGGTGTAAACTCGGAGAGAGAGAGAGAGAGAGAGAGAGAGAGAGAGAGAGAGAGAGAGAGAGAGAGAGAGAGAGAGAGAGAGAGAGAGAGAGAGAGAGAGAGAGAGAGAGAGAGAGAGAGAAAGAGAGAGATATATA
>NW_025223437.1:96134-139887 GCF_014066325.1 Apis laboriosa | reverse complement strand
GAGAGAGAGAGAGAGAGAAAGGGGAAAAGAAAAACAGAGAAAGAGAGAAACGGGAAAAGAAAAACAGAGAAAGAGAGAAACGGGAAAAGAAAAACAGAGAAAGAGAGAAAGAGGGAGAGAAAGAGGGAGAGAAAGAGGGAGAGGGAGAGGGAGAGAGAGAGGGAGAGGGAGAGGGAGAGAGAGAGGGAGAGAAAGGGCGATGAAGATTTTGGAGAACGCGTAATTTTTCATTCCTTTTCATTGCGATAAGTCATCATCGTTCAAAGCATATCCCATAACGCTTATGGATCTTTCATCGTTGATATTTAAAGAGTAGAAAAGATTGTTCCGTTAAACCTTGTTTCTTTTGGTATTTGTTGTAATTCATTGATCGAATCGAGAAGAGGAATTGATAAATTTGAGTGCGATGAGGAATTGATAAATTTGAGTGCGAAGAATTGATAAATGACCGTGTGAAAAGGAATTGATAAATTTGGATGTGAAAAGGAATTGATAAATTTGGATGTGAAGAGAAATTGATAAATTTGGATGTGAAAAGGAATTGATAAATTTGAGGAGGAAGAGGAATTGGCAAGTTTGGATGTAAAGAGGAATTGATAAATTTGGATGTGAAAAGGAATTGATAAATTTGGATGTGAAAAGGAATTGATAAATTTGAGGAGGAAGAGGAATTGGCAAGTTTGGATGTGAAAAGGAATTGATAAATTTGGATGTGAAAAGGAACTGATAAATTTGAGGAGGAAGAGGAATTGGCAAGTTTGGATGTGAAAAAGAATTGATAAATTTGGATGTGAAGAGGAATTGATAAATTTGGGTGTGAAGAGGAATTGATAAATGACCGTGTGAAGAGAAATTGATAAATTTGGATGTGAAGAGGAATTGATAAATTTGGATGTGAAGAGGAATTGGCAAGTTTGGATGTGAAGAGGAATTGATAAAATTGATAAATTTGGATGTGAAGAGGAATTGATAAATTTGGGTGTGAAGAGGAATTGGCAAGTTTGGATATGAAAAGGAATTGATAAATTTGGATATGAAGAGGAATTGATAAATTTGGGTGTGAAGAGGAATTGATAAATGACCGTGTGAAGAGATATTGATAAATTTGGATGTGAAGAGGAATTGATAAATTTAGGTGTGAAGAGGGATTGATAAATTTAGGTGTGAAGAGGGATTGATAAATTTCTCTTCACACGGTCATTTATCAATTCCTCTTCACATCCAAACTTGCCAATTCCTCTTCCTCCTCAAATTTATCAATTCCTCTTCATACCCAAATTTATCAATTCCTCTTCACACCCAAATTTATGAATTCCTCTTCACATCCAATTTTATCAATTCCTCTTCACATCCAAACTTGCCAATTCCTGTTCACATCCAAATTTATCAATTCCTTTTCACATCCAAATTTATCAATTTCTCTTCACACGGTCATATATCAATTCCTCTTCACATCCAAACTTGCCAATTCCTCTTCCTCCTCAAATTTGTCAATTCCTCTTCACACGGTCGTTTATCAATTCCTCTTCCCACTCAAATTTATCAATTTCTCTTTACATCTAAATTTATCAATTCCTCTTCACACGATCATTTAACAATTCCTCTTCACATCCAAATTTATCAATTCCTCTTCACACCCAAACTTGCCAATTCCTCTTCACACACATCCAAATTTATCAATTTTATCAATTCCTCTTCACATCCAAACTTGTCAATTCCTCTTTACACGGTCGTTTATCAATTCCTCTTCCCACTCAAATTTATCAATTCCTCTTCCCACTCAAATTTATCAATTCCTCTTCACACCCAAATTTATGAATTCCTCTTCCCACTCAAATTTATCAATTCCTCTTCACATCCAAATTTATCAATTCCTCTTCACACCCAAATTTATCAAGTTTAATCATATTTGCGAACGAAAGATATTCTTCGAAGATTAATTTAATGGAATCGTTACGAAATCTTAATTTTTGGATAACAATAATTGCAGAAGAATTCGAAAGGGAAGAAAATCTGGAATAAACGATTAACAAAGTGTAAGAGGACGAAAATGCACGAGTATAATAGAATTAAAGGAAAACTTAAAAGTTGCGCGCCACTTTTTTCTGCTCAAATTTCTCGAACAATAAATACCTTTTAAAAAACCGTGTGCAAAAGTGATTCTGTGAAGTCATCTTCAAGCACGTTCGATAAGACGCTAAAAAACTTGAAAGTTGCCCGCCGTTTCTTTCTACTCGAAACGATAAATCTAAATTTGCGCGCAAAATTTTTGTGGAAAGTTTTCGAGGGGGAAATATTCGCACACGAAAATATCATCTTTAACACTCGCTCGATCCAAAAGAAAGAAAAATTTCGATCGAACGAATAACAACAAAAGGAGAAGAAAAAGGAGGAAAAAAAAAGATGAAGCATTTCCCTTGCATGAACTTTCAACTTTGCCTCGTAATTCTTAACTGTGTAACCTGTGACGAACTTTCCATTCGAGAACCTCTTTGAACTTCGTCTGCTTGCTTTCGCAGCAACATTTTCGAAGCGAAAATTCGAACCGTCTAAAATGAAACAAACACGTTTTTTGAATTCTTTTTCTTTGTTGAACGTTTCATCGTTTCGATCGGATGAAACATTTCTATCTATCGCGATAAAACAATGCAACTTTTTTTACAAATATTTCCATATCGTTGTATCTTTCGTTTCTATTTACGATTCTCGCAATGGTTATATAAAACAATGTAAAACACATTTAATTAAAAGATTAATCGATTAATCGATTCACTGGACAATATATAACGTTCTTGTGCGCGGAGCAACGAGAAACACGTCCGTTCCGTTCCGTATCCGGGGAACGACTTCGTTAAATCGATATTTCGAATATCAATGACAAACCGATGTTGTCGTTTCCACGGGTCGCGTGATTGAGTTTCAAAACAATCGTGGCTGTTCCACGGCACGCTCGTAACGTTATTTATTATTATAATTAATCGAGAGCAAATACATAAAGCGATATATTTTATACCGCTTATAATTTGATACTACGAATGTACAGCGTAGTAGAATATATTAAAAATATATTAAAATTATTAAAATATATTAAAATATATTAAATTATATAAAATTAAATAATATTATAAAAAATTAAATATATTAAAAATATTTCATTAAATTTGCAAGAAAAAGATAAATAATACAAATATTGTCAAATTTCGTAGATAATACAATAACGACATTTCTGATTCGTAATATTAATTTTATTTTTCTTGAAACTATATTTTCAAATGTATTCAATTATTAAATATATATTAAAATTATAATGACATTTCTATTCCAAATTCCTTCTCGCAACGAACCTAATAGCACGATGATTAATAAAAATTCTCAAAGAAAAGTAATTACCACATCATATACTGAAACATTTCTATCAATAATTGAAAACACACACAGATAAAAATTCACGTCTAATAAGTTGAAAGGATAAAAATTGAAGGGTAGAGAGGGCGATTAAGACGTACTTGCATCGCATTACCATATATTCGAGATTACGTAAGCACACGTTTTCAGGGAGGAGGAAATTCTATGCATAGCTCGTGTCCCATCGACGCGTGCCTCCTCCTCCATACAGATCTCCAAATACCGTGAAAACGTTTCACGGTGTCCTGTCGATATCTCACGTTTCGAGCTATGAACTATTTAACGACGATGGATTGTCCATCCTCGATATCGTTCGTTTTTACGTATGTGTTGCGTATTTGAAAAAAGAATCTGGCGAGTATATGAATAAAATTTTGCGATATCTCGAAAGTCTGATCGCATCTCGAAATCGTGGGACGAGGATAACGCGTAAGTTTAAAGGGGAGTTTGATTTTGGTTTTCGAGGTTTAATTTTTAAGATATTAAATTTTGTTAAAGTTTCGTTGGGAATTCGTTGGTGGGAAATTTTTATTTCGAAATTTTATTTTTCTCTCTCTCTCTCTGATTTATCAAATTTTATTAATAATTTGGGTTTTGGTATGTTTTATTTACGCGAAATTGAAAAATATTTTATTGAAAAATATTTTTTCTATCGAAAAAAAAAAAAAATTGTTCTCCTTTGTCAACAATTTCGCGGTTTTATGGATATAATATAGGCAGGTTTATTTTCTCTCTCTGTTTTAAACGAATAGAATTTTTTCGATAAACATTTTTCGATACTTTGTTGTATTTTCCGAAAGCGGATAAACGAGAGTAAATAAAATAATATTTATCGCGTCAAATATTATTTCGTTTCCATTTTTGAAATTATTTCATTATTAAAAAAAAAAAAGAAAGAAAGAACCAAAAAAACAATTTTAAAATTTTTATTGTTGACATTAAAACGCGAGCTATCATAAAGAAAAGATAACGCGACGAGCCATTTGTTTCAAAAATTGAAGCGTGAATTCCCAATCGGATCGAGTTTCCCAATTTTTTCGATATCCCGATATAAAATTTCTCTTCCTATAAAACTTTCGAATAATTAAACACATTTTTTCCCCGCGTGCTATAAATAACATTAAACCACGAAATACCCCCAATACCACCAGTAAATATTTTTCACTAGCCAATATTGTTCCCCAAGAATATCCATAAAAGTGTAAAAGTGTAAGTTGCGGGGGAGGAAAAAAGGTTTAAACTTGTACACTCGAAGGGAAGGATTTCGAACGGAGGAGGAGAAGGGGGAGGAAAGGAGGGTGAAACGGAAATGAGAACACGAGGCATAAATTTGACGCAAGGGATGGAGTTTCGCGAAAAAATTTCTCGGTCTCTAAAATTTTATGGTGGCTGGTTCTCGGTTCTGTTTGTTATCGCTGGGCGGAACCCTCACGCTGTGACATTTTCCAAGTGAAATATTGAAACAACCAACCACCACATGATCTATCGCGAAAAATTGTGGCACAAGTATAAGTTCTCGTATAAATTGAATAAATTCCTCGGCGTACGAGCCGGAGGATTTAATTTGTATCTATTATTACCATGAAAATTTTCCTTACCATGGAATCCACGAAAGCATATTTCAATCGTTACACGATTGGCGCAATCGGTACGCTCAAAAATTTTCATGCAATTCATTTGGAAAAATGATTTGATAAAATATTACGTGGAACTCAGTTTTAATTTAAGGGCGCGTATCCAATACACCCTGGCGCTCTCTCAAGCTTCGTTTAAGCGAGGTTAACATCCCCAAATCCTCCCTTGGTCACTTTTAATATAATCGTACCAGATGTATACGAGAGATTTTTCTCTCCTTCGAATCGATTCCAAATTTTTTCGAGAAGAAACGAGTTTAAAAATTAGAGAGATTTAGAGATAAATTTCAATACTTTTTTTTTTAAGGCTCGTATACGTGAATTGGATCTGAATATACGCGCGATTTCACAGAGAATTACAACACCTTGATTAATTACTACATCTGCCATTTGTCGGACCGCGTACAAACTTGTACTACTGCGGCCGATTAGATAGAGACTTGCGTCACTTCGACCGACCAGACATTAGCCTTCGCCATTTGTCTGGCCAACGATTGACCTCGATCGAGTAATATGTATATCTCAAACTATCCATGGTAAGTGATTGTTGTATATCATCGTCATGTATCGAATAATAATATCATTGTAATTCAATTTCTAACGAAGAAAAATATTATTTCTGTGAATATTGTCATTTTCATTCGTTCGATAAATGATTAACGCGAAAAATCTTCGTTACGCAACTTTTCGATTTAATTGGATATAGTTGAATAACGTTTGTTGGGAAAAAAATGTTGGAAAAGAGAGAAAGAATTGTATACGTTATGAATCGAAGCATACACACGTATGCATACACACGTATATTTCTTGAACAACAAAATGGCAGAATGGTACACATGTGAACTTCACTGTGAACTGGCAACTAACTGGGGACAAGTTTGAAACTAGTTGCAAATTTCTGTACGGTCATCGGGTCAGGCAAAACAGCGGCGTATAATTTTCAGACTATGTTCCCTTTGTAAAGTTTGTTTCGTTTGCCCTCGCCTCGTCATCGTCGAAAATCTTGCCATTCTATTTATGCGAATAATTAACTTTGATTTTGAAAATATTAATATCCATGTAATAATCGTGTCCATTCTTTCGTTACTCGAAGAAGAATATATTATACATAATATCGTTTTAATTCTTATAATTAGAAGACCATTTCATTCAATGATTCTGTAATAATTATTGCAAAGATATTAAACAAAGCTTGGATCAATATCGAATACGATATAATTAATATCGAAAAGAGTTCAAACATTGAATATCAACTCGATCGATGTTTCGTCCAAATTCGAGCAACAACAAAAATGGCGATACAACCCAAAATTATTCGTAATCACCTCTAATAATAATAATAATAATAATAATAAATTTGTTATTCAACAAATTTGCATATTAATACGTACGCGAGCATTGAAAGGGTTGATCAAACTTTCAGTTAATTTCGTTTTCGAAAAATCGATCGAGAAATTGAGAAAGAAAGAGAGAATATCGAAATAAGATAAGATGGAAAACATTCGAATCCGTAAAAGCAATTTCTTGCATTTTCCAACCCACCCGTTCTCCCCCAAATTCGATCTCCTCCCGCGATCGTTACAATCCCGGAGTTGTAAACAACCTTTTCGAACAAAAGGGAGGAAAGGTTTAATTCGAAACTGACCGCACGTGGAGGCCTCCTTTTACAGACACGATTCCAACTTATCCGAGTGATTCTGATTGAATATCGAGCTTGATGAAAAAAACTGATTGAAATAGAGAAGAGAGGGACGATGCGCAATCCTTCGCGCGAATTACTCTTTCGATTTGTCGTAGCCTTTGACTTTTTTTCGATATTCTTTCACTGGTTAGAATTTCTTTTTTATTTTTTTTTTAATCAAAAAATTAAAACTCGAAAATGTTAAGTTTGCTTTTCCAAGTTTTTCGTTTCGACAGATTTCTCTTCTTTCGAGCGTGAATTATTATAATCAAGGTAGAAAATTTATTTTATAAGATTTTATAAGATTATTTTATAAGATTATTTTATATATTATGTATTATTTTATTATATATATTATATTATATATTATATATTATTTTATAAGATTGATAAAAAGGAGGAATATTTATAATTCAATGGAGGAATAATCTTCGTATTTGTAATTAAGGTAGATATTCAAGTCTCTCCCTTTGAATCTGAAATAAAAAATTGAATTATAATAACGCGATGAAAGGCAGCCTCTCATAATCTTTCTCGTTTGATAAAAATTCTGGATAAACAGAAGAAAAAGGATCCTTCCAGTTTCCTTTCTCTCTCTCTCTCTCTCTCTCTTCGCATCTTCTTTCTCTCGATTCAAACTCATTTATCTTCTTTATCCTTTATACATCGTCCACCGTGTCAAATCCTTTGTCCCCGTATGAAAACCTCAAGTCCACGGCGTGTAGCTTTATCGACAGGCACACACCGCACAATCTTCACCACGAAATTTCCTTCCTCTCGACGATCATCGGTGCGTTATTTCCAATTTCTCCCTCTTATTCTTTTCCCTCTCCCTTTTCCTCTTTCCTCTTCTTTCTTTCCCTTCCCTTCTCTGCCTTTATTTCCCTCCTCCCGCCTCTTTCGCGCATCTCTTTCGTCTCCCTCAAAGCAGAGTTTTTGCGAAAAGGTTGCGAATCTGGTTTAAGATGGCGTCGTCGACGATAAGCTCGTTTTAACGAATGAATAATTTAATGAATTTAATTAATATCTCGCCACTGATCGAGTGCAGACGAATAATCAACGCCCGAGTTCGAACAGATAATTTTGCTATCGATTCTCTGAATGAAACGAATAAATATAACGATTGGAAGAGTACATTTAATCATCGTGTTAGTTTTTTTAATTTGACGAAGGAATTAAAACGTTCCTTATTTGAGTAACGCGATTTTTCTTTATGCTTGCCAAACGATTCCTAGAGGAGAGGAAAATATTCTTTCTTAATTCGTTCGAGTATATAATTAGATTTCAAATATTTATGAAGCTTCGAAGAATTTTTGCCCCTTGATGAAATTTATCTTCGTTCGGAAAGAGATAATGGTTCAGAAAAACGGTAACGATTTGCAATAATTCTGAGAAATCGAAGAATTTCAATAATTCGAGAAATAATTTTATTTCTATCGTACAACATTCCATTGATGGACAAAAATTTAATTTATCGTTCAAAATGTAAAAATGAATAATTCTATTGTGAAAAGATCGGGGTTATAATAATTTTAATAACTATTTAAAGTAACTTTATTCGAAATTTTTAACCAATTACAGTGCCCGATTCTGGACACTGGAATATCGATTTTCTAACATGGAGAGCAACCAAGAAGAATTTTACTCTTCCTGTTGAGTTTATATATGTAAAGATACAATTCTTGTATATTTTATTATTGGATGTCCAGTGAAATTGAATAATTAAAGTGAAATTTCTAATTTATCTTAATTTATCATTCAAAATATAATAATAATGGCAAATAATTATAATATATCGAGGATTATATTAAAAGGATCAACTGTATAATAAAATAAGTTATTCAAACGTTTTAATAACTTTATTCGAGATTATTTTTTGTTATATAGAATTTAAAGTTCACTGAAATTTTATATATACGATTTCATTATTGAATGTTGTCAGCAACATTACTGTTTCATAGTTGGTAGCTATTTGTTTCTCTTCGATACACGTATTTCAAATGTTTTATAAACGCGCAATCACGGTATAATCAAATATATTTCATTCAGCTAAACCCGTATATTTTATTTATTGTTTTCCAAATGTTGCCCGGTCAACATTTTTAAATGCTTTTAATTACTTTTTCAATTCTTCCATTGATCATATCGATCTTACCCCGATCGAGAAAATAGAAGGGATATTTCGAAAATTCCTGGAGACGAATCAACGATAAAAGATAACGCAATGATCACTGCTAATTCAATTTCTCTTTACACGGATCACGAAACGTGTTTCGTTCCCCGAGCTCGCTTCACGATTAAAGCGGTGTTGGGGAATTTCGAGTGAACGTTAGTTATTCCCGCGATAAAGCAACTGCCAGAATCCAATAGCACATAGAATTGGGAAAATGTAAATCCTTGTAATTTCCCCCAAACGGGGGGGAAATCGTAATAAACGCTCCGCCGATTTTTCAAAACATTTTTCTAAATCAAAATTCGTTCGTTTTCTTATAACGTTATCATATACGCAAAAAATACTCAAAATGGAGCGCATTATCATTCGCTCTAACATCCCTTTGATTATAATTCGAAAATTGGAACAATCTTTTCTTCTCACTCGAGATATCCAAATGCGAGATATCCAACGAGATAATAATCCAGAGATCAATCAGAAATAGGATAAATCTCTACGAGATCAAGATCGAAAGAATCGCAGAAGAAGAATTTCCCGAGGAATCTATAACGGGAGAGAGGAGAGAAGGAAATTTAATTGGAGGGAAGAAAAATAGAGAGTGGCACGCACGTAAACACAGAAACGACCCGGTTCCAGTAACCTACCTCCTCTCCCTCCGCCAAGGTATTCCAAGTATTCCATTCTCGAAATACCTCTGTATTCTACCTCTGCGCCATAACCGGCGTTATCCACCCCTTATCCACCTCGATCGAGTTGCTAAAGCACGCGGATAAATCTTCCCCGATTCGGTATATCATAGCGAAGCAAACGAATTCGAAACGATAAATATCGTTTGTTATTGTCGTTATTTCTTAGTTTCGATCTTTCCGAACTTGGTGGCTGCGTTTGCTCGTTCGATCGCGCAAGATTTATAGAAAGATTTTGAATATTCAAAAATTCTTAATTAAAAGCGTACGCGAGGCGAGAAGAAAGATAAGAGATAAAGGAAAAAGTGTGGAGAGAAATTTTTATTTTTCACACTATCGTGAACATCCTATCGATTTATCGGCCAATTAATAAATAAAAAAATTTACAACATTTTCATTAAATTTCGATTTAAATTTTTCCATATTGTATTTTATTCTTTTCTCTCTTAATCCATCACGAGTTTGAAATATAATATAAACTTAGAAAATAAAAGTAGAAGTTGATGTGACATTCACCGCCACCTATATCATATACTTCGAAACGAAATTTCTCTTCCCTACGTATACTCTCTCGTCTGTTTCACGATTCCATTCGTCAATTCACATCGCGTAACGAAATATATTTTCGCCAGACCCCGTTTTGAAACCATTCCACGGCATAAGTGTACGGATAAGTGAATAAAGTGTAGCATCCTGAAGAATTCTCGAAACAGGATTCCCTCTCACGCGTGTAAAATTTTTATCGGGAAGGAAGAAATTGCTCGAAGGAGTTTGTCATTGAGAAAGAAAACAAGCTATTAGGTTGTTCCAGTTATTAATCGTGGGCGAGCCAGGTTTTAACAAGGTTAATTAACGTCTGGGGGAAGGTTGTTTAATCAAGCTGGAAACTGTAATCGGATAACGTGTTCACTCTCTCAATTGGGTCCCCCTTAGAAATATTCGTGTAACAAGTTGCACGCCGTATTGCCAGTTTGCCTAACTTCTATTAATCCTACCCCCATAATTAAGATAATCTCTAACTTGGGAGCGAAATCTGGGGGGGAGGATTGAGGGAGGAGTGAAAAGTTGAAAAATAGTTGAATATTACGAAGTTACTTTAAATGATTATTTATTGAATAACGAAAATTGAGCAAAGATTTATTATAGTAGTTATTTATTATTTTATATATTATTGTTTATTTTTATATATTATTGTTATCTATTATTTTATATATTATTGTATAATCTCGATGAATTATTCTATTCAACATTCAAGTAACTTTAATTATTAAATTTTTCCAGAATTGGGCATTAACTCGTTGAAAAAATAATTAGTTAAAAATTTAGGAATAAAGTTTCGAGTAATTATTTATTAAAATAACGTTTATTCGTAGCTATTACAGTTGATGCTTTTCAATACAAGACTGTTTTGCGATTATTATCTTGATAAATTATCGAAGTATGTTTATTCGTAATTTCAACTGTTCGATTTTCACTGGCTCTGAACGATCATTCAATTCACACGGGAATATACGAGGTACGAGTCTCGTATTTTTATAAACTCAGCTCAAAATTAATCAAATTCTTGATTGCTTTCCACGTTGGAAAAAGTTAGAACTAGTTAAAAATTTCGTAATTACTTAGTTTAAGTAATTACGATTATTTTGCGATTATTATTATGTCTCGAACGATAAATTATCAAAGTAACTTCAATTTAATTAAATTTGGATAATAACTTGAACGAAAGTAAATTTTCTTAATCAATCTCAATAAATTTTTGTTAATATTTAATATTCAAGAAATTACGTGACAATTTTGAAGTTAATTAATCGCAAGCACAGAGATGAGCAAATAGTTATGCAACACTCCAGGGATCCAAGAATAGATCGATCAGACAAGTAGAGAAAAGTAAAATAGTTATCTAATTTATATCGAATAGTGTGACAAAATGGTTGTACTCGGACAATTGAATGCATGGAATTAGAATAAATTGTTATCTGGTACAGAAACGAGCAAAGTTTTATAATTATTCAAAGAAGAAGGAGCGTATACTGTGTTAATTGTGTTGATTGAACGAATTACATTACACCACAAATCTGTTAATCCTTTGCACTCAAAAATCTCACAGTGTTTCGAATGATAGAACCTAACTCGACAAAATTATTTTTTCCCGATTCTCAGCTTACGTGAAGATTTAAATTGTCTGAAAACAATACTGCTTTTTATTATAATCTATTATTTTGTATGAAAATGCATACAACGTGAAAAAAATTAACATAAATAACTTGGAATAAAATAGAAAAAAAATCAATAAGTAATACTTAGATAAAAATTTTATAGTGATTTGTATTAAATAACATTTCGAGAATATAGAGATACCTAGGGATACCTAACGTTTCAACTCAAAATTCCCTAGAACTCAACTCGTTTACGAGTTTACGAGTTCTAAGAAACGATCTCGATTAAGAGGAATATCAAGTTCAAACTCTCTTCCTTAAATGTATAAAATTATTCTATATTTCTCGACAACGAGAAACTCGTCTGGCGCGATCAGATCAATCGCTGATTATTCTTCAAATAACCTGTCTTCGACGATGGCGCAAAGGTTGGTTTCAGGTCGAAATCGATCGGAGGCTACGTCTTCCTCCCCCACCGTTTATAAATTCCATGCATATCGTACTCGATTATTCCGAACATGGACTTATACCCACGGATCCTTGACCGATCACTTGACCGCCTAACAATAAAGACCGCTTCACAGAGATCCGAGGGATCGCGGTGGAACCGCAGGAATTTCGGTTATACGCAGAGAAATGCTCGCGGTTCACCCCTGTGCGATGATTCACTTTCTCGAGAAACGTGGAGAGGAAAAAGAGAGTTTGAACTTCCTCTTAATCGAGATCGTTTCTTACCACTCGTAAACTCACGAGTTGAGTTCTAGGGAATTTTGAATTGAAACCTTAGGTATCTCTAGGTATCTCTATATTCTCGAAACGTTCTTCAAAGAGTGTCCAAGTTACGATCAAAATCGAATAAAAGGGATCGAGGGAGGAAAAAAAGAAGAAGAAGAAGGAGAAACGATGTATCTACTGAGAATGTTATAAAATTCTTTCTTTTTGTTGATAAAAATAATGAATTAATCGAGGAATGAAAAAATACAATTGGATTAAATTTTCATCGCGGTTGAAAATTGAAAGTATAATTGAAGGGGAGGGGGGGAAAAAAAAATTTTTTTTTTCGCCTTTAATTAAATTTCAAGCAGCCATTGTAATATTCAAATTGGTTTTTATAAAAATTGCTCGGGGAGCCGGGTTATCATTAACCTGTTTTAAAGCTTTCGCGATGTTTTTCTTTTCTTTTTTTTTTTTTTTTTTTATCATACAATACATGCATATCGATACGTTTGGCGGAAATAAAGTAAAATAAACGCGCAAACGGTTTATGCAAACGAGGCGACGCGAAGAAGAAAAGTCGGAGAGTTTGGCGGACAGACACTCGTTGCGGTTAATTCGTTCCAATCGTGGCAACGAGGTGGAAGCAAATATTTGAACTCCGTGGCTTGGAATGGCGAGAAAGGACGAGAGGAAGAGGAGGAGGAAGAAGAAGAAGAAGAAGAAGAAGGAGGAGGAGGAAAAAAAGGAAAAAGCGAGCGAATTAAAGTCTCTCAATCCCTATAAACAGTCTCTCGTTCGAAGAGGGTAAATTTACTTCTTCGATCCCTCGTTTCGATCCGTTTATCCGAAATCTCGTTTATTTTAAATTATTATTATTATTCGAAATAATTTCCTACAAAGTTTCCTTCTCCACTTTCTATTTCCTTGTCCTTCTTTGAACGAGTCCTTTCAAAACTTTTGAATTTCGAAGTCGAAAGATGAAGAGGAAATGATAATCTCGTTCAAACGCGAAAAAAAGTTTTTTCCCCTCATCGTCTCGAATTCGATCGAGCAAAGTTTCGAAATTTGTCTCTTACGTTTCTCGCGGAATGAAAGTAAAACGAATCAACGCGATCGCTTCTCGCATCCAGAATATTTTAATAATAAAATCGATGGAACAATCAATTTAACATATACGTTCATCGTCGTAAAAAGATAAAACGCGTTATCAATTTGCATTAGACACATTAGTTATATAAATTGATTTATCAAAAATTTATAAATTATTATATTATTAATTTAAATAATTAAATTTAAAAATTTAGTTAAAGCTAATATTTAGCAAATTATTGTTAACAAATTATTTGTTAATAACAAAACATATTCAAACTAAATTTTTAATATTTAAAAAATCTAAAGAATTTTCATTTAATTGTTTTCAATATTATTCCCTAATATAAGCTATTTAAATATAAATTATAAAAAAAATTAAATAAATCATTACAATTAATGGAATGAAAATTCCCTGCTCGAAATTCGTAACATACATATACGCGCAACGCAATTTGCATTTATCATAGTAATCGATCGAAATTCGATACCGTCGATTAAGTTGGCCAAACCCAATCGAATTAATCGCCGCTGCGCACCATCGAGCCGGTATCGAGCATTGCTAATCTATGCACCACTTAATTATTGCGCAACGTGTCGTAAGAATGAATCGAACCGTTCTTATCCCTCTTATCAGTCTGTTCATTAGTTGTTAATGAACGAATTGTTAACGTAGAATAAAGAATACAAATCGATATGAATGGAATCCTCTTCGGAATTCGCGAGAGGAAAAGGATTTCTTTTTTCGTTTCATTCGAGTACCTCGATAATTATTTGATTTTAATTTGGAGCAAGCTTGAGGTTAAAAAGCGAAATAACGAAAGGAAAACTGTTACTTTACTCGACACTCGTGGAACGACAATAGTATATTCCTTTGTTCCACCACGAAAAAAAGAAAGAGAGAGGAACAAAGCGGATCTTATCGAGGCGTCGGTGTGTAAAAAAGCTCCTTCAAAAACCTACCCCATTTCTTCCCTCCCCTGTGAGCGTGTTGTCGAGAGGAAAGAAACAAAGCGACGAAAAAAGCAGAGAGGGGGAAAAGAGAGGAATCGAAAATAGGCAGAGAGAGAAGGAAAATCGGGTTCGATAAAACAGCAAATAAAAATAAAAATAAAAAGACAGCTCTTGTCTCGTCCTGTTGCATTTGTATCTAGAAAATGATTTCTAAATACTTTAGAATAATTCCAAGAGTGACAGTTTCATTTCGATCTGAAAATCTGCCCGAACTTAGTTTTCGATAAGAGGAATCAATCGAAGATTCGAATGTACAACCGAATGTTTCTTCGATGTCTCTCGTGGTAGATTTGCATCGGCACGAGGATATTGACATTCCAGGCGGAAGGGGATCTCTCTGAGACACGATGCAAAATGATGGTATCACGGATGGAGACAAATATTTAAAGTTGTCGACAAATATGCCGAATGATGGAAAGTTGAATCAATCAAGGGATAAGGAAGATGGATGTTTGGCCATAATAACAGGCGTTCGTGAATTTGCCAGGAGGGATGACAAAGCGTTATCCCATTTCCACGTACGAAAAAATTGAATTATTAACGAATTTAACAATTACACGATCGCGAAATCAAAGTTCCAAACTTGGAAACAAAATTATAAATCGAGCAGTTTTAGGAAGGTTTAAAATTTACATATTTATCAAATAACGAGAATAATTGCTTAAACTTCGATTCAATCCCAATTGAAAACAATAGGATCCTGGAGGCAATTCTGGGAGGATATTACCGGCGCAACCGGTCTCTTCAACGCTATTAGAATATTATACAACAAGTTACAGTAAACTTCAAGTTCTACGTATAATTGTGTGGTGTATTCGTAGATCGGCAACTTTGCCGCTCGAAACTCAACCCTGTACGAAATTCTCGCAGCACTGGGCTGCACCCAGAACTGAATCCCACAAATGATATTCAAGAACTCGTTTCCATTATCGTCGTTTGTTCGAAAACTCGCCCCGACTCATTAACTTTCCCATCGAGTGTTCAAAACCACTCCTCTCGATCGTCCTTCTCCCCTTTCAACAGCACCTTCTTTTTTTCATTTTGCATTTCGTAACAGAAAGAATTTCTTATTCTCTCGAAAGGTAAGCCGAGTCGCTAAAATATTTCTGGAATCTCTCGTGGCGTAACTTTTTACTACGTTACGCAATTTTACGTAACATTTTACGCCACCGTGATATTCAATGTATATATTCAGGAAGATGTGAAAAGAAACCTGATTTATTCGTTATTTCTTACCGTTTGTATAACAATATATGATATTAATCGAGAATCCAGATAGGAAAGTTTTAAAATATATTTTAGGATCGAAGGGAGATCGGTAGAAGAGTTGAGTTTTTCTAAAATTGTTGAGATTTTATATATATATATATATCACTGTTTGAACAGTGGTTCGAATAATAGGAGCTAACAAAATTATTTTTTTCCGGATTTTAGCTTACACGGAGATTTGGTTTTTAGAAAGTAATATTGCTTTTTATTATAATTTATTAATCTTTTAGAAATATATATACATATGATATTTAATTAGGATAAAAAGGAAAATATATAATAATCGATATTTATATAAAAAATTAATTCGGAAAGCTTAGAATTTGACGTACGATAAACTAGATCTTGAGAATTGGAAATGGTACTTCAAAGATGTTGAGGAAAAAAGGTTTATTAAAAAAAGAAATTATAGTTATTTGCTACTAGGTTATTTGCTAAATTATCCAATGATTTAACAAAATAATAATAAAACTGAAAATTATAAAATGAAAAAAAGCAAGGAGACATACCGTTCAAACATTGAAAGGAATAAAAAATTGTCAAAAAAACCCGGCCAGTCGTAAACTTATATTATTAAAATTAATTTTAATACAATTTTGCAAAGTTTCGCCAATCAAATACGGCAGTAGAAAAAGCGAAAAGTTTCTGGAGTTTCTATAAAAAAATCATTGACAAATCATCGCATCTCAATGTCAACCTCTAATACGAAGTGATCTCCTTAACTTTAATCTACAAAAAAATAAAAAGCTATCGAAATGTGATCAATTATCGATTAGCTCTTTGCCTATACACCCGTATTTCGTTTAATCTGTGAAAAAGAGGATTTAAAATTGTAACGTACAATCAGTCACAAGTTACATGAAAATTATTGAAAAAATTAATTTTGTCCAATTAATACACGTTACCACTGTGGTTCCACGATATAACATAATTTATTTCCCTTTCTCTTACTAAACATATTCTTTATTTTCAATCATCTCCCTAATAAGATCTTGTTCATATACAGCCCTATACAGCCCTTGATCCCTTCGATTAACAGATTCTTTCGATCCTCGATCAGAAAATCAGGATCCAAGGATTACTCTCGACGAGGGAATGGGAGCAGCAGCTCTAAGAAACATCTCTAAGAAATTCACGGTTCGAGCCAATTATCCCCCTAATTCACGAGAAGTTCGGTAAGCATCGGCACGAGGAGAATATCGTTTTCCAGTGGGACGGAAGAAGCTCGAACGCGAGCTTGCTGCCCTTTGTTCCGTGGAGAAGCAACTCGTATACTCGTTTACAAGGGTAACGAGAATTATTCACGTAAACCGTGCCCACCTCCACCACCACTGCGAAACAAACTCGAAACAATCTCGTCGCGAGATCTTGTGAGTGGTTGCGATTCCGTGCATGCAGCTGGGATTTCCGGGAGAGGGAGTCCGTTTTACAGACACGAAATTCCAAGCACGGTGGGAATTCCAAGAGGAATCCTCCTCCATTTTGGAGAACGAAAATTCTTCTCGAGAAGGGAAAGGGATTATATAAATTTTTCAAAAGAAAAAAGAAGGAAGAGAATTTCGAGACGGCGTTGTAAAAGATATATTTCGTTTGATGATATGATAAATTTGAAAATTTGTTTGTTTGTTTGTGTCGTATAAGAAATTGTTAGTATTGAAAGTAAAGTTGACGTATTAATTGATAAGATAAGTGGAGAAATTATGGATGTAGAAGAAAGAACACGAGAATTTCTTTAAAAAAAAAAAGAGGGGGAGGGGGGGTATATACTCCTTGCTAATTAAATTTTTATCATAGTTTCTTGAAAATTAATCAAGTTTCCAAGTGGAAAGTTGCCTGACAGGTATAATAACCGAAGAAAAATTGCATCGTGTTTCTCGAGGATTGTTTGAATTATTGCTCCCTGCGTTTAATTGAGACAAAGTCAGAGAATCTAATACGATTCTTCGTACACACGGGAACCGTGTTATTATCTTAAAATTCATTACCTTTTTTTTTCGACATCCAATGCTTTAAAATCGATTTAATTTCCAATCTTTTATTTTTCTGAAAAAGAAAAGAAATATTTATCGCGTAATCTACGATATATTCGTGAGATCGTTTGACGAATACAATACACATTTTTTCACAAATTCCAAAATTCCAAAATTCCAAAATTCCAAATTTCATTCCAAGAATACAAAGGATACTCGTATTCCCAAATCTCTTGATCTATTTAATTATTTATTATTATTTCTCTTGATCTAAAAAATTGATCTAAAAATTCCAAATTTCTCTTGATTTAAAAATTCCAAAAAACAATAATAATAATAATTTATTTATTTTTATCTCGCGCTACAGATTAATCCAAGGTGCTCTTGGAGATCTTGGAACGAAATTAGGGGGATCCGTCTGGACGAACGAAACGAAATTTCCATCCATTTCGCCGTTCCGTTCCGTTGAGAAATAGCGAACGGAGTTCGATACGTTATTTTCGCGTACGTTAAACGGGGTGGGGAGGGGTAGGGAGCGCGAAGCAAATGAATTCGAGGCAAGCCTGGCTCAACAGCTTCGACGTTTCGACGAACAATGAAAATTCCGCGTGACTGCCGGCCGTGACTCGAATGCAACACCGTAACGACCCCCTCCCCGATTAGAGGCGGAGCTGCGGTTTTCCAGAGACGATTTTCGAGATAAACGGGGAGAGATCCGTTTGTCCTTCTCTATCAGGCGCGGGGCTCTCGGCTCGTCGAGGAAAATAACAAGTGGTTGGGTGTTGCTCTTGTTTATTTTGTTTATTTATAACGATGAATATTTGACCGAAAGACGAAAGTAAATATCGAAAAATATCGAGAAAGGGGTCGTTTTCGTTTCTGAGAAGAGAAAAGGTAGGAGGCAGTTCTTCTTCTTTCTTTTTTAGATAAAATTTTCGTATTTAGGTGATTGAAATTAGAATTTAGAATTTAGAGAATCGATTCTCGAATTAAGAAACTATGTAGATGTAGTTATATAATATTGAATAGAAAAAAAGGGAAGTTGGAAAATTGGAAGGGAAAGAAGTTACGAGGAATTGCAAAGAGAACTAATTCCAACTCGAGATTCTTTCAAAATCCACATCTCGTATCCTTCGCGAGGAAGAAATATTTATCCAAACCTTATCAAGTACCTTCCCTTACATAAAAATACAAGATTTTAGCGCAGATACAAGGATAAACGAAATTTATTTATTTCTTTTTCCTCCACAAATGCATCATATTCTTCGTAAAACTTAAAAAATAAAATCCATTTGCATACCGAATACTTAACTGCCCAATTTTTCTTAATCTCTAATTGTTCCTTCTTTTCCTTCCTTCTCTCAGCGCATCGTCTTCCTTCCAACGGGTAATATATATATTATTATATTATTATATTATATATTATATAATATATATTATTATATAAATAAATTTTATTATACAAATAATAATTATATTATTATATATTATTGTATTATTTTTATATTATTATATTATATATTATTGTATTATATACGCGGCAATAACGCGTATAAAATGAAAATTTCGTATGAATTTAGAAAAATTTTAATCTAGTGTTCTTTTTCGAAGAATCTCCATTTCTCTCTTTCTTCGCAAATGTTGGAAATAGAGTGGAAATTACAGAAGGGTGGGAGCGTCGTTTGTATGAATTACGATTTCGTTCACGGTTGCCCGGCATCAAGGTGATTATCATAGGGCGACAAACGAATTGTTTCGCCGTAGCGTTTCGTTTGACAATTTCGTGGGGAGAAGGTGCAGCAATCCAGGTTTCCGTTTGTCATACTTAAGCGCGCTTAATGCGGTTCCTCTCGATGAAACTGCGAACCAAGAACGGTGATAATGTTGGAACAACGGTACGGTTAATCTCGTAATTAACTATCCCACCGAAATCGTGACCGTCCTCTCCGAAATCGGGATTATTTAATCGGATTATTCAAAAAGGGGTCGAATTGTTTCTACTTTTAGAGAAAAATATTATTTGATTATTTGTTATCGTTCTGTGTTTGTATTCTTCTGTATATAATTCTTTCGTTCAGTGATAGATCGATAGATCATCGTTGAAAATAAATCGGTTATGGCGATTAACTTCTTCGTAATTTTTAATCGTTAATTTTTAAATCGTTCAACGATCGTCGTTAGCGATACTTTTAAAAGTTATATAGTTTATAAATAATAATAATATATATATATGATAATAATAATAAATATAATAAGTTTATAAAATAATAATTATAAAATAACAGTGCTGTACGATTTAGAATGAATTGAATGTTTGATGTTTGCTCTAGCTGTTTTTATTTTATTATAACAAAATTATTCGGCTCCTGTTGATAAATTATTTTCGTGCGCTACGATGATAACCTAAAATATACTAAAAATATACAAATTATCGTATATATACAAATTATTAATATGTTTGAAATGTTGTATTAAAAGATTCTAAGGATTTTCTGTGTAAAACTATGTAAAAATATATGTATATATTTCTGAAAGAATGTTCACAGGGTTGTTATTACAGATTAAATCGATAACCATTTGATGATTGATAATTAATAAAATAATTAATAAAAATCATTGATCACAACAACAACTTCTGATTCCTTTCTTATTCATTAATCAATGATTATTGATTATTTAATAATTGGATTTTATATTAATCGCAATTTCCAATCATCAATCGGATTACGTTTTCCCCAACTTTTAAGGGAGTTCCTCTCCATTCTGATCACCTTTTCTCCATATTTACCTTTCGAATCGTTATTCAAAAAATCCATTTTTTGCAAGCCTCCTTTAAAATCACCCCCCTCCTTGTTTTAACAATTAATAATCTGAAGCATCTTCCGTTTATTAATTTTTGTAAACTAACAAACATCGACATTTATTATTCTCTCTGTCATCTCCGTTTTTAATAAAACGCGTTCACGTTAAACCGATTTTAAACGTGACGTGAATTAATAAATTAAGGCAACATGGGAGGCGTTCCAATAATAGAATCGATCCTAGCCGAATAGACGGATATTAATACTGTAATTAGTCTATACAATATTATCATAAATATATTCCTTTATCTTTCTTATAAAGGTATATATTATCCTTTATCTATATACTGTACGGAGATTAGAATTTCTATATCCCCCCCCTCGCGTATAAAATTCGAAATAGAACGATACATGTAAAATCTTAGCTGATATTACACGGATAGAAGAATTAAGATAGAATTGAAATTGTTGCGTTTATTAATTCGTCACGAATTTATAGGAAATCCGCGCGATGTATTATATTACACGATAATTCTTTCACCGATTATTATTGGTGTTTCGTATCGTCGTAATTAGTCAATTTAATAATTTTCATCGTTTTATCATTCGATGAAAATTTAATAACACGAGTTACGTTTATTTGAGACAATTAATATTAAGTATCGAACAGGAAAATCCATATATCCCCATGCGAAATGCGAGTTTCTTCCCGTTTATTATCATATATAACAGGAAATATCGTATATTACATTTTTAATCGAAATAATTAATTAAAATTTTGAACTTGCTGCAATTCTGATGATAATAATATAATGATTCTCGTTCTTAGAGATATTAAAAAAGACTGATTTTCAAAATTACTTTGAATCGAATGAAAACTTATTAAAATTAACAAAATTTTGAATAAAAGTTTAAACATGAGAATTTGAATGAATTTTTATCGTTAGAAATATAGAATTACTACTCTTTAAAACGCTTTTTCGTTATCTCGACTTCCGGTTCCCGAAATATCATATAAAGAAAAGAATAATTTTCAATCGTAAACTCGATTAAATTCTAGATTAAAATTAGGAAAATTTCGAACATGATGACTATTTATATTTCGACATGATCTTATTCTTTAAAACGTTTTTTCGTTTACTTCCATACAACTTCCGGTTTCCAAAATATCATGTAAAGAAAAGAATAATTTTCAATCATAAAGTTTAGATTAAAATTAGAAAAATTTCGAACATGATGACTATTTAAATTTCGACATGATCCTATTCTTTAAAACGCTTTTTCGTTTACTTCCATACGACTTCCGGTTTCCGAAATATCATCGTGTAAAGAAAAGAATAATTTTCAATCATAAACTCCAGATTAAAATTAGGAAAATTTCGAACATGATGACTATTTAAATTTCGACATGATCCTATTCTTTAAAACGTTTTTTCGTTTACTTCCATACGACTTCCGGTTCCTGAAATATCGTTGAGTAAAGAAAAGAATAATTTTCAATCATAAACTCTAGATTAAAATTAGAAAAATTTCAAACATGATGACTAAATTTGATAAATAATAAAAAAATAAAAAAACTTTAAATTTCGACATGATCTTATTCTTTAAAACGCTTTTTCGTTTACTTCCATACGACTTCCGGTTCCTGAAATATTGTTGAGTAAAGAAAAGAATAATTTTCAATCATAAACTCTAAATTAAAATTAGGAAAATTTCGAACCGCTGTAACTTCGAACATAACAATTTCTTGTGAACGATGATTAGAAGCGCGGAACTTTGTCCTTCAAAATGCTTTCTCGTTTATTTCGATACGACTTCCCGAAATATCATCGCGTAAATAAAAGAGTAACTTTTCTGATCCTTTTCTCCTCGTTCTCGTTCCTTATTCGAATCTCTCATCTACACCTCGTTTCACCGATTTATCCCAAACTCGAAACAAGTGTGACAGACGCGATTCCTGGAGAAGCATAGCACTCGTTCAACTCAGTCAGAAAAGATGCAGATCACGAGTCCATTCATAAACTCGAACGCTTCTTATACCTCAACCATCGGCAAACCAATCAAAAAGTATAACTTCGATATTCTTTTCATAAATTTTCCCAAAAGTACGTCTCTATGACGGCAATTTTTCACTCTCATCCCTCCCAATTTCGATTCAACTCCACGAACGAACGAACGAAGCAGACATTCTATATCTCAACACATTATTATTACTCGTTGCATATTAATCGAACACACCTCTCCTCCTTTCTTCTTCCAGGATCTCGAGCATGATGCGATGATGAGGGTTCGCGAGAGGGCAAGGGATGTCCGCCCGGACGAGATCGCGGCGGGGCTGAGGCTGTCTCCACCCTCGTGAACAGAAGGCGAGGCAAAGCGGGCGAGAAGAACCTCGAGAGCCCGTTGAAAAGCCCCCGTCTGGTGGCGAAGGAAGAAAACGAAAACGAAAAGAAAGGAAGGGAGAAAATGTGCGGATTCCTGTACGCCCTCGTGTTACTTCTGTCGGTGGTCGACTGCCTGCAGACCAGCGGCGTGACGAGGGGGGGCAGCGGTATCCAAATAGGGACCAGCGATCGCAGCGCGTTCGGAAAGGCTACAGGATACGGGGGGCGTGGCCACTCGGGCGTGAAACTCGGCGAGGCGAGATTTCCCAATTCGACTAGGCAGAGACCGTACACCACCCCCTCCTCGACCACGACGTTCATCTACGCGCCACCGTCGGCCGACAAGAACGGGTACAACAGCACCTTGAAGGTGAGTCCAAATTTTATTTAAATTTTATGGTCGTGGGTTAAAGGAGGAAGTGGGTTAAAGGAGGAGGTGGGTTAAACCCGGACGTGTTATCGATCCCTTCGGATCTTGGATCTTTGGGGGATAGTTGGGGAGGATGGAGGGGAAGGGGTCAAAGGGAATTGGGTCGTTAATATTCCTGGCTTTCTGCTTTTTTTTTTCAAGTCTATGGAAATTATTTATTATCAGGGGTAAAAATGAGTAGAAATGTGGATTATTATGGTTATAGTTATCCTTCTATCGCGAGACAATTGTGAAAAAGAATCTTGTATTGGGGATTGAAGCGAGGAGAAAGTTTGGTAATGAAAATGGAATCTTAGAAGGTATTAATTCGAATATTTAAAGACGTGTTAACAAGTTGAGTTATAATTGCAGAATACATATCTTCAAGTTTGCATTCTTCTAAAAATCCTCATAATGAAAAACTATAATTCTCACAATTTTACAGGAGTTAAATAAAAGCATTCAATCATGGTTCAAAAGTCTTTGGATGAAAGATTCGCTTCGTTTTTTCTTTCTCAAACTTCGAATTCCAATTCGATTCAATTTTAAACTCTGCTCGATTATTATTTGTCCTCTTTATTTTGTATAATACGAAGTGTGTTTTTCAGTTTTAAATGACTTCCTTTTATTCTTGATAAATTACATAAATTCCACGCTTTCGTCCACGCGTTTTTAACCTGGCGAATCGACACGAGGAACGATAAAATTAGATGACCCCGTTCCATCCCACGTTTCTGCACGTTCTTCACTCTCGGTATCCCCGATAATTTTCCCCTACGAATAGTTCGAACACCAGTAATCAGGACAACATTCCACGGTTAGAAATTCCGAATATCCGAAGACGGATCTTTCGCGACTAAAAGCTATTCCTCCTTCCCTTCCTTCCTTTTTTCCTTCCCCCTCCCTCTTTCTTTCTTTCTCTTCGCTTCGCGTGTCACCAAACGACTTTAGTCCCTTTTCGAAACGATAAAAAATTCAACGTTTCCACGAACGTGAAAGACGGATTTTCCCCCGCAGCTCTTTCGAATATGGCGTCCTCCTCCTCCTCATTCTCCCAAGAAAATCGATTTCACTTTTATATATAAATACGTTGGAATCGGATGATCTTGTTTATAAAGAAAACACCGCCGCGTTTAAAGCGAGGGATTAGTTTTTAAAAGGATATTTTGTTTAAAAGTGGATCGATGTTTTCCTAAAGGATAAAGATTAATCTCGAAGATCGAAATTTTCTTCTTATAAAGTATCCTATTATATACTTTATTTTAGCAAAAAACTCATTTCAAACGATCCAATCCAAATCGAAATTAGAATTATCGTCCACAAAGTATTCCCAAATCACTTTCGATTAATAATATTAATAATAGAAGAAATCGTCAAATCTGAATCGAATCAATCGAATCGTCACCATTAATTACGTGTAATCAGAATTACACGCGGGATTTTTTATCATCCAAGTCATTTTCGAATAATAACAATAAGAAGAAGAAATCGTCAAATCTGCTTGCTTGAATCGAATCAATCGAATCGTCACCATTAATTACATTTTTTAAAATAATAATAATAAAGAAAAAATCATCAAATCTACTCGCCTAAATCGAATCAATCAAATCGTCATCGTTAAATATGCAAAGAATCAGGCAGCTTTTTTATCTCCCAAATCACTTTCGAATAATAATAATAAAAAGAAATCGTCAAATCTGTTTGTTTGAATCAAATCAATCAAATCGTCACCGTTAATTACGTGTAATCAGAATTATATTTTTTTTTATCATCCAAGTCATTTTCGAATAATAACAATAATAAGAGATTGTTAAATCGTGTAATCAGAATTATATCTTTTTTTTATCATCCAAGTCATTTTCGAATAATAATAATAAGAAGAAATCGTCAAATCTGCTCGCTTGAATCGAACCAATCAAATCAATCGAATCGTCACCGTTAATTACGTAGAATTACACATTTTCGAATAATAATAATAAAGAAAAAATCGTCAAATCTGCTCGTTTGAATCGAATCAATCAAATCGTCACCATTAATTACGTGTAATCAGAATTATATTTTTTTTATCATCCAAATCATTTTCGAATAATAACAATAATAAAAGATTGTTAAATCGTGTAATCAGAATTATATCTTTTTTTTATCATCCAAGTCATTTTCGAATAATAATAATAAGAAGAAATCGTCAAATCTGCTCGCTTGAATCGAATCAATCAAATCGTCACCGTTAATTACGTGTAATCAGAATTATATTTTTTTTTATCATCCAAGTCATTTTCGAATAATAATAATAAGAAGAAATCGTCAAATCTACTCGCCTAAATCGAATCAATCGAATCGTCATCGTTAATTATGCAAAGAATCAGGCACCTTTTTTATCTCCCAAATCACTTTCGAATAATAATAATAAAGAAAAAATCGTCAAATCTGCTCGTTTGAATCGAATCAATCAAATCGTCACCGTTAATTACGTGTAATCAGAATTATATATTTTTTTTATCATCCAAATCATTTTCGAATAATAACAATAATAAAAGATTGTCAAATCGTGTAATCAGAATTATATCTTTTTTTTATCATTTAAGTCATCTTCGAATAATAATAATAAAGAAAAAATCGTCAAATCTGCTCGTTGGAATCTGCGTTAATTACGCAAAATTACACTCGTTTTTCATCGTCCAAGTTCTTTCCTTTTGGAGTAATAACAATAACAAGAAATCGTCAAACTTGCTCGCTTGAATCGAATAAATCGAATCACGCAGATAGCCACGCGCGATTTTTATCCCCCTTCAATTCCATCAGCAGCAAGCGTGAAATATTACACCTGGCGTTAATCACCACCTCCTCTTGCTCGACACGCAGCCGGGGCGATCCACGGGCCGGGGATAATCGCTTTAAACCCGAAAAGCCAACTTGAACCGAGCAATTATTCCGCAGTCGCGCTATTACTCTCCATTTTCGCGGCAGCAGCTATCGCTACCTCGATCACCCCGTTGTTCCGCGTTTAATCATCGTAATGCACACCTTCCTCGCCTTCCACCAAATTCGCGAGGAAACGTTTCCAATCCGCCATTCCGCTACACCCGATTTCCCCCCTGAACCGAACCGAGGATCCTATTCCGCGTTCCTTTTTCGCCGACTTTCGCGAAACAATCGAGCCCGTTTCCGGGGTAAAAGCCCATTCCGCGCCCGCCTCCCCTCCCCCTCCAAAGTGGAATCCGATTCCAGGTAATGGATGGATGCTTAATCCTTGGAGGAATTTTTTTTTTTTTTTTTTTCTTTCTCTTTTTAGGTTTTTTCGAATTTTCGAAATTACTCCAACACTTATCTCGCGTTATCTCTTTTATTTTTATTTTTTTTTCTTTTTTTTTATAGATAATGTTCGATACTAGGATGTGGAAGAATATATTTGATTTTTAGAGAAAAAAGAAAAGGGTGGCGTTGTTGCTCGATATGAGAGAGCGAGAAGAGTTTACTCTTTAAATATTTTGAGATTTTTAGAGATTCGCGTGCAAGATACGAATTTCCCTTGGAGGAAATATTACTTTTTACTTTTCTTGATAGAAGAAACGGGGATTACGATATTTTTGAGAACGCGCTTTCTGAATGGAAGCCGTTCGGTGATTCGATAATGGATGGCTTAGTCCTGAGAAAAATAGACATTTTTTTTTAAGATTCGAAATTTCGATTAACATTTACTTTCAATTTTGATAGAAGAAGAAACGAGGATTAGAATATTTTTGGAGAACGCATTTTCTGAATGGAAGTCGTTCGGTGATAATGAATCACCGAAGAAAATAGACATTTTTATTTTTAAGGTTCGAATTTTCGATTACTTGCGCGTGTAATTTCTTTTCTTTGAGAATATTACTTTCAATTTTGATAGAAGAAACGTGGATTAGAATATTTTTGGAGAACGCGCTTTCTCGATGATGGATGGCTTAGTCCTGAGAAAAATATTTTATTACATTTTTTTTTCTTTAAGATCGAATTTTCGATTACTCGAACACTTACGCGCGTTATTTCTTTTATTTCTTTCCGCATTTGTAGGTAATGATTCGATACCAGGATCGTGGAAGAATGGATTTTTAGAAAAAAAAGAGTAGTGATTTGATTTGATGAATGTCTTAGATTCGTCTCGCGTATTAGATACGAAGAAAGGAATTTTCGAGAAAATATTACTTTCAATTTTGGTAGAACGAGGATTAATATTTTTGGAGAAAATAGCGAAAAGCGTCGCTACAGAAACAAATGAAAAGCGGGCTTGAATTAAAAAAGAGAAACGCCAAGTGAAATTAGAGAGAGAGAGAGAGAGGTAGAAGAAAAGAAATCGTGCGGTGCGAGAAAGATAAAAAAAAGCAGGATAATAAGAAAGGAAAATGAAAAAATTCGTGGCACGAGTGAAGGAAAAAAAATACGAGGGAGAAAAAGGGATGAGCGAGGACAATAAAAGCGTGAGAAAGGGACGAAAATTGAAGGATGAGAAATGACGCGAGAAGGAAGAGCGCCGCGAAAACGAAAGGAAAAAGCAAGTTGTCGAAAAAGAGAGAAAAAGAAAAAAGAGAGAAGGAGGAAAGAAAGAATGAAATATAACAGCGAGAGAACGAACATGGATGGTAAAAAAAAAAAAAAAAAATGAATAGAGGAAACGGATGAAGGAAAACGGGAAAGGAGTGTCCAATTTTTAACGCATTAGCTTAAACTACCGCGAAAACGGTGGCAATTATGGCGACACGTTCCATGGAAAACTGGGTCGCGTCTAATTGTTAATGGCGGGATGATTTATATTTCTAATTAACCATACATATTTCAAGACGAGAAACGCATTTTCTCTTTTCTTCTCTGTGCAAAAACCACAAACTCTTTCACGAAATATGTGCTTTAATTGCACAGCGTGTCCCATCATTTCGATCCAATCTTTCCAACATTTAAGAAATTGTTCGTTGCTTCTTTTTATCTTCAATTTGAATAATAATAAATTCACTGTCGAAAAGTAGACACTTTTTTCTTCTCATTAACTCTGTGTCTTGAACAGAGCGTTCCTTTTCCAAAAGTGATTGGCTATCTTCAAAACGATAATAAAACCGAACACAAAATTAATAAAATTCTCGATTGTTAAATAAGCGATATTTAGTGTCCAGAATTGGGCATTAACTCGTTGAAAAAATATTAAAAATTTCGAGTAAAGTTTCATTTCAAGTAATTACTTATTAAAGAAATATTCGTAGCTATTATAATTGATATATTTTTCAATACAAGACTTGCATTATTTTATTATTATTATCTTGATAAATTATCGAAGCAACTTTATTCGTAACCTCAAATATTCAATTTTCCCCGTCACTTGACCAGTGATTGGTTATCTTCAAGACGATAATAAAACCGAACACAAAATTAATAAAATTCTCGATTGTGCTCTCCACGTTAAATAAGCGATATTTAGTGTCCAGAATTGGGCATTAACTCGTTTAAAAAAATATTAAAAATTTCGAGTAAAGTTTCATTTCAAGTAATTACTTATTAAAGAAATATTCGTAGCTATTATAATTGATATATCTTTCAATACAAGACTTGCATTATTTTATTATTATTATCTTGATAAATTATCGAAGCAACTTTATTCGTAACCTCAACTATTCAATTTTCCCCGTCACTTGGTCTCCGAACGATCGCGCCCAATCCACAACACGCAAATACAAAGATACGAGTCTCACACTCTTGCATATAACCTCAACTCAAAATTAATAAAATTCTTGATCGTTCTCCACGTTGGTGTTCCGCTAATCAGCTGTCAAGCGTGTCGAAAGGAATGGAGGAGGCAGTAACGTTAACTTACACTGTCCGTTCTCTGCCTACGTGTATACCATTCATCCGGCACGATCGATTCAGCGCAACAGGTGCTAGCTGATCCATTCTCTGGTCGTAACAAAGTGAACACTCTGGATGCACTTTTTCGTCCGTTTCAATGCGTAATACCTTCGCCTGCGTCCCTAGTCTTTGAGTAACTGGCGAGGAAAAGGCAAAGAAACGTTGCTGCTAATTTTATTAGTCGAAATATTTTATATAATAATCAAAATTTCAACAAAGTAAATTTTTCGTTCTATGAATTTATTCTTTCGTATTCTTCTGTTGTTTGATTTATATTTTGATCTTGAAGATTCAAAAAAATATAGTTTGTATATATTTTAAATCTCTTTAATGTTTAGATTAAAACGTTTGATCGATAATTAATCAATCAATGCCCGTTATTGAAAGAAATTGATTATCGAGATTGTTTTAATCAATTAATAATCGTCACTTAGTAATAAATTTTAATAGATACGAAATTATTAATTAATTAATTCTATTATTATATATCGTTAATTAATGATTCGTACTTTTTCATCGAATCAAAATCCTATCTAATTCATGGAAGTATATATTACGTTAACTAATACCATTGAATCATTAATTTTCGAAATTATTAATTACATAAACTCACGTTTTACTTTCCGTATCTTTTTCTCTTATTTTATAAAAATTATTCGACAATTTCAATTTAATACAATTTCTTGAATTACTCGAATTTTCGAAAATATTAATTACATAAATTTATGTTTTACTTCCAGTATCTTTTTCTCTTATTTTATAAAAATTATTCGACAATTTCAAATATAATTTCTTGAATTACTTGAATTTTCGAAAATATTAATTACATAAATTTATGTTTTACTTCCAGTATCTTTTTCTCTTATTTTATAAAAATTATTCAATAATTTCAATTTAATTTCTTGAATTACTCGAATTTTTGAAAATATTAATTATATAAACTTCCCATATCTTTTTCTCTTATTTTATAAAAATTATTCGACAATTTCAATTTAATACAATTTCTTGAATTACTCGAATTTTCGAAAATATTAATTACATAAACTTCCCATATCTTTTTCTCTTATTTTATAAAAATTATTCGACAATTTCAATCTAATACAATTTCTTGAATTACTCGAATTTTCGAAAATATTAATTACATAAATTTACGTTTTACTTCCAGTATCTTTTTCTCTTATTTTAAAAAAATTATTCGACAATTTCAATTTAATTTCTTGAATTACTCGAATTTTCGAAAATATTAATTACATAAACTCGCGTTCCTATTTCTTTTTTTTCCCCTTATTTTAAAAAAATTATTCGACAATTTCAATACAATTTCTTGAATTACTCGAATTCAATTAAAAAATTCCATTTACTCGCTATTGAAAAATGCTCGAATGTATGCGTAATAATAATTTCGGATAATAAATTATTCGAGCTCTATTCGTTCGAGCCTTTAACGATACATTGAAAACAACATTGAATACAACAACGCGGGTAGAGTACGATTCGTCGAAGAAATTTCGATCCCGTTTGCCGCGCTAATTCGAACTGTTGCGTGTAACAGGTGGGCATGATGGTTCCTCACAAGTCCTTCGAGGTGAGGGAGTACACGAAAGCGGTGACCTCGGCTATCCACACGTTGCAGAAAAGCAAGGGGCGGAAATTGAGACTTTTCGAGCGGTACGACATCCACGTGAAGGTGGCGATGAAATCGCTCACGCCGAGCCCGACCGGTAAGTCGCCATTTTTAACATCCGTTAAACCAACCGCTTTCCTTATCCCTCGATGCGCACAGAAATTAAAGCAACGTTCATAACGATTCGATACGTCGAGTTATCGAGTCATTCGCGTGCAATAATTATTAAATTAATATCTGCGCGTGGCATAGTGTTAATACATCTCGTTGGAACATCTCGTTGATGGATCGTAGTCCACAATGAGAATCGTAGGAAGTTGTATCTCGTATAAATACAATACGCTTCGAAGAAATCAATTTTCTAATTTTAGAATCTAGGGGAGCAACTTTCTCATCATAATTGTAAATAAATTGGAGAGTTTAAAATAGAAAATTTCTTATCCACAAGATGTTCTTCTTGGCGAGGAGTTGAGATATTTGATAATCGAATGCGTGCCAAGTATTTCTCGAGCGACGAATTAAGGTCGAATTTGCCTTTACGAATTCGAAGCCATCCTCTTTTTTGTCTTATCGATAGTTCGAGGCTAACGAGACGAGAAACAGAGCCCGAACCGATGAAACGAATTAAGAATTCTTCTAGAAGAGAAGGTTCAATTAAATCTATTCATTAGATCGGATTATGGTGTGGAACGGATTTTAACGGTGTGGACGGAGGGGGAGATTAAGAGAAAGGGGGTGGGGAGTGAAAAGAAAAAAAAAGGTAAAATTCATCCGGCGAGATAAAAAATTATTCCTCGAATATTGTTTCATCTTTTAATCCAATCCTGTAAGTACATTTCCCTCCCTTCCCAGGTAGACGAAGAATAAACGAAGGAACGAGAAAGCGGAGAGATATAATCTTTCCATCCACGACCTCGAAAAGTCCACCAAGACCGTATGTAAATTTAATTCTCAATTAAACTTCAGGTCGTCTGTCAGACGAGGGGGCGAACAGGTTTTACGTTTTGTTTAAATTAAAAAACATTCTTTTTTTTTTTTTTCTCAACCATTAACCATTTTCTTTTTTCTCTTACTTGTCGACTCTTCGAAAATGTATTCTATATTTTATTCCTTTCTTTCTCTTTTAATTCGAAACACATAAGAAAAGAATTTCCAGACGAGATCGAATTATAGATCTATCCAAATGAATTATAGATCCGCATACGACGATAAATCTGAATATCTTTTGGCAGATTTTTGAAGAATTCTGAACAGTGTCGTGAGTAACCTTTCTCACGAGGAACACCTGTGAATCGTTTTGGAGGAATGTATTTGCGAAGTATTTGGTCGAGTAAAAGGAAAAAAAAAAAAAACGAACTTTTCCGATTGACTAACTTTTTCAACTTTCTTTTCTCTTCCTCGTAATTGGAAAAAAAAGGAAAGAATGGAGAATAAGAAGAGGAAGAAGAAAGAAACGCTGGAGGCGTTCTATTGGCGGTTGGCCAGTTTGCAGATTGTTCGGTTAATTATGCGGATTTGGGAATCGGAATGATTGAATAATTGAATGGGTTGAATAATTAATTCTTTGCCCGGTCGAAGGAATTGCTCGTTTCTTTGGAAATTTTGGATTTTACACATCGAGCGAGTTCCAAAGTTGGGAAAATAAACGTATTCGATTTGAAACAATATTTTCGACAAATTTGTAAAAAGACTTTAATCTTTTTGCTAATTGTTCGTTCGAATATTTAAAATATTCGAGTAATTTAGAAAATTAATCGTGAATAAATGCTAATCGAAAGCAAGGTTGGAAAATTCTTCCCCTATTTTAACGGAGAATTCTCACCTTTAAGAGGATTCTCTCCTTACACGTGTTACCAGAGAAATACGTATTGACGTCGTTCGATTCTTTTCTCGAGAGAAACCTTTTACAGAAAATTGTTGTAAATTACAGAGGGAAGATGAAATATCGGAATGATTTCCGATTTCAACGAAATTTCTATGTTAAAATTGAAAAATTGAAAATTAAAATTGAAAAATTGAAAATTAAAATTGAAAAATTGAAAATTAAAAATTGTTCAAATTGTGAATAACAAAATGTGAGAGATAAGATAAGATGTTATCGACATGTACGACAGAATATAAATCACGCGAGGAGATACACAGGTATATAACTATATATCGTGGAATTCTGAAACCTCTTTTTAATTACACTTCATCCGAGATTACTTCATATAAAGGAATGTTTTGTTATTTTCTTCTCACAGTGGAAAAGAATTCAATTCTATCGTTCAATTAGTTGAATACAATTTGTTTTCATAAATATCGCGCGTGTTGAAGTTTCTTCGACAATATATGCGCGAAACAGGCGAATAATAATCAAAATAAATATTTCATTTTATAATTTTCAATGGACAAGACGATTTATCGGCTCGAATAATTCGTTCGAATCGAATTTATTCTCACAAATATAAAGCTATAAATCTTGCAAGTTTTGTTGTACACGGACGGACGTTTCAACGGGGAATTATTTTATTAATATTTTCTCCGTAATATATTCATTCATAGGCGGAGAATTATGCGCGAAAATCTTGTCGACGCGAGACGAATATGCCTTCATAAATCTCCGTCGACGCAGCTTTTTTTCCCCTTCTCTCCTTTAAACGGATTCACGGTTCGTCGTTCTTTTTTTTCTTCTTCTTCTTTTTCTTTTTCCTTTTTTTTTTTTTCTTCTCTCTTTCCAAGAAGCTTTCAAACACAGCCAAGTAATCGACTGATTTATGAACACCTCTCTCGCCTCGCGTGCAACTCCTTCTTTCCCGATGAGGAAAGAAGAAAAAAGAGCGTAGATAAGCTTCATCCGCGGTCTGATGTGGGATTTAGGGGATGAAATAGGGGATGGCAGGAACGAAAGGTCAATGCATGATTCCTCTCACGTCTCGAGGATGTCTCGAGGATCTCGTATACCTCTCTGGTTTTCGAAAAACCGGATCGAACCTTCTTTTCTTTTTTTTTTTTTTCGCATACACCTTTTTGCATCTGTGCCACGAACGAAAAAAAAGAGAGAGAGAGAGAGAGATTCAAAGAAATTCTTCCAACTTCTTAAAGAAAAGAAAAAAGAAAAAAAAACATTACTCGAATGAAATAATATTCTCTCGTTCGAAAACGAAATTATTTAAATTCTTGAAATGAACGTACAAAGAGAGCGTCGAAAAAATAGGATAGTTAATAAAACCCGCAATGTAACGTAATCGGGACGAAAAATATCGTTCGTCGAAAATAATCTGTCAACAGGCAAATATTCGTCGTTGGGCTGAAACAAACACCGTTTAATTAAAAACCGAAATCGTTCGTATATTTTTTTTCTTTTTTTTTTTTTTTTAATAAATAATATTTCGCGTGTCCGTTTATTCCCTGGAAACGATGCGACCACGCACGCACGCACAGACGCACGCAGGTTTTCGAACCGCAATTTAATCGCGGTTAACGTTTGCTCGCGAATTATCCTGGCGACAGGTTGAAACATTACGAGTTCAAGCTTTAAATTTTTCAGATTGGAAGGGAATGAAGGGGGTTACGATAAGGCCGAGTTATCGTATTTTTCGAAAAAAACTCGACTCAGCCTCCTTTGTTTACGATCCCTCGACTCGAACGAGATATTTCGTGTTTTTTTCTGTTGAAAAATGAAAATGCGCGTGTTTACCGCGCTTCGAGAGCGAGAGAGAGAGAGAGAGAGAGAGAGAGAGAGAGAGAGAGAGAGAGAGAGAGAGAGAGAGAGAGAGAAATTTTCTGTCACGTTTCGGAAAAAATTGGGAGACATCGCGAAGTTTTAAGATTAAAGGGGGTCGTTAATTAAAAGGGGGGATTAATAAAATAAAAATTTTGGTTACCTAATTTTCTGCAATCAAATTGTTGTTTTTCAACTTTTTCAACGCGCGTTGAGATAATAATAATCCCTCGCTGGTGGGAGGGAAGCTTTTTTTTTTTTTTATTTGCAATCATTTGTTTAATTTGAGCTCGAGTAACGAGAAACTTTTCTTTATAAGTATAAAGTTTTAAAGAAGCCACGCCTCTTTTCTTTTGAGGATTATTCACTGAAAGAATAATTGAGATAAGAAAGTTGTGCTGGATTGGAAAGACTACGGAAAAAAAAAAAAAAAAAAAAAAAAAAAAAAAGAAAGAAAACTTGACGATACTTAATGCAGACAACGAGATACGGGTTAATAGACTGGAAAAGAAATAATAATAACTCGTTTCTCGTTTCTCTATAATTGCAAAAAGTTTCGCTCTCGATCCTCGAACAAGCTGCTGCACTTTGTGTTATTAAAAATTTATTCAACGCGTTATTTATGTCGCGAATATCGTTTAACACGATATTCAAATATTGCTGAAAAATCAAGGGTGTAAATGGGGAGAGAAATTTTTCGTAATATTCGCTTAAATGAAATAGATTTTTCTTCCTCTCCACTCTTCTGTTCCTTTAATAAAATTATTTCGAAATTATCATGAAAATTTATTAATTTTATAAATATTAACTTATTTTCAAATATAATTAAAAATTCAGATTTATTTTTATTTATATTCAAAAATAAATATAAATTTATTTATTATTATTATTATTATTATATTAATTTCATCATTAATTTTAATAACAAAAATTTCTTACATTGAAAATAAAACTCTTCGAAAAAATAAATAAATAAATAAATTTATTAATTTTTTAATTTATTTAAATAATAATAATGAAAAAAACATTTAAATTTTTTTAAATTGAAACATTTATATTTGTAATTCGATACAATCTTTCAATTTAAAATTGAATAATCGTTTAATCGTAAATTATTTACAAATATTATAGGATGTATATCCGAAATAAAAATTTAATTTAATCGATTCATAGTCGCTCTGCATATCGAATTTCCATTTCCATAAAACGTCTATTGTTTCCTGCAACATCGTTGTATATAAGAACGATGTATATCACGTCCCATTCTTATACACGCCACGAATGAAAATTTAATTCCACACGGAACGCCATATTTGGCCATCAAGAAGAAACGAAAAAGGTGTAGTTAACCTACGCAAATCATATTACGCGTACAGCCTGGACGGCAGCCAGGCGCCATTGGGACAACGACTCGAGTATTCCATTCCCATGTACAGGGTGGTGTTGGAGAAACACCACAATTAACGTGTTCAAAGATAAATAACAGGAAGAGAAATGAACAAAGATATAATTTTAAATAAAAAAGATATTTTTTGCGAATTACCTGAATTATTATTAATAATAATAGAATAACTTGGAAGGAAAAATTAATTTTTAAGGGACGCCATTTTTTAAGATGGCGCGATGCAACGAACGAAGTAACTAGATGTATCTCGACTGAGAAATCTTTCATCTATTTTTTTTTTTTTCACGCGATAAAATGAATAAAAGTAATTAGAAAAATCTTTATAGAGATAGAAAAATCTTACTCGCTGCGAAACAAATAACGCTAATTAGCTTTCACACGGTAAAATGCATAAAATACATGAAGTAGTAAGAGAATTCGTTATAATTGTATTAAATTAATAGGAATTACGGAAAGTATTCTTGAATCTCTTCCCCTCTTCGAATTGCTCGATTTTTCTCTTCCTCTTCTTTTTTTCCCTTTTCAAAGTAGAGAGAAAAATATTTCTCTCTGTAATTAAACGCCATTGAAACGTCGAAAATCTTGGCTTACTTACTCAAAAAGCTCGAAAAGCTTACTTACTCTCTCCTCCCCGATGCTCGACCGAGTCCTTCGGAATTATAATGTTTCCAAACGCGGTTTCTTTTTTTCCAACACCCCGTGTATACAGAGGGCGACACTTAAAGTATCGCCTATAGCGATAACATCCGGCTAAAACGATGCGTCTTGCTCGCGTCACCTTCCTCTTTCGCCCCATTAAGCTATGAAAATCGTGGCCGTCGCGCTTTAAGTGAATTTAATAAATTGAAAAGGTAAGAAAGCGAAAGGAAGATGGAAGAAGGTTTTTACGTCTTAATACGATTCTCGCGTGGGAAACCACCACGGCTGAATTATCCCCCTTTGGAGGCGTTTTAAACGATATATATACCCTTTGCAACGATGTAAACTTTTAAACGAGGAAAAATATGTATGTGTGTGTGAAAGAGATATCCTCTATTATCGTTCACTTTGATTTTTTTTTTTTCGAAACTTTTATTACATTTCAAAATTGTAAAACGTGATTAGAGGTGTAAATAAGCTAACAGTTTATTTCTTATTAAGTTTCTATTTGGATTTTAGAAGAATCAATTGGAATGTGGATGAAAATATACGAATATTGTGTAACGATAAATATATAATTATTGGTCAAGTTATAATTTTTGTTACTTTTATTCGTATGTATGTTTCAAACAATGGCAATCAATTATATTATTATATTTACTCGTCGTAATTGCATTCGTTCTTTGACAAGAATATTTCGTCTCATTAACGCATGAAACGGAATAATTTTAATGTGAGAATAATAATGGAATGCAACGTGTAATGAAATATAAGGGAACGAATGTCTATGGTGCTAAATTAATTCAATTTATTTGTCCTTTTTTTATTTATTAAATAAAGAGTAAATAAATTATATTTATTTATAAATTGTATCTAATTATGGCGCAATGAATGAATGCGTGAATAATAGAAATATAATAGAAAAATATTTAGAAAAGAAAAACTTAATTAATGAAAGGATCTTTGGAATGAAAAATTAACCTTGATGCATATAATTCTTTTTGTTCCACAATCAAATAGAAAATTTAAATAGAAAATTTTCGCCAATTTTCAAACCGATGTTATTTTCTTCAAATTTAATTTATTTGATCTCATTCCATCACCTTGAATTAATATATATTTTATTAACAGAACGCAATAATCGAATCGTTTATTTGAAAAATTGATTATCGCATGACAAAGATATTTGTAGCAAACCGTTGATTAAATATTTTCTTGTATTCTTTTACAATTAATTTAAAAAAAAAAATAACTTTAATAATTTTAATTCCAACTTTCTTTGAATCATTACTATTTCATTTTCTCTATTTTTCGAGCACAGTGTTTCCGAGCATTGCTCGATTCTTTTACGTAAATTGGATTAATATCATAAATATTCAAAATGACGATAATAATTCAAAGAACGAATAACGCTACGTTTCGACATAATCCGGATTTATTGTTACACGATACGAAATACACATGCGAAATGTAAACCCAACTTAACACCTTGAAATAATTACTTATTTTATTTTCCAAGTGGTATTGAAATTTAAAATTAAAAAAAAAAAAAAAAAAAAAAAAAAACTATTCAAAAATAAACACTCGATATTTCATAAAACGATGATAATAAAAAATAATAAAAAATAGAAAAAATAGAAAATTATTATTTAAAAAAAAAAAAAATTTGCGCGATACGATCGTGTATACGTTAAGCGTGTTAATGAGATCCGAGATCTGTGAATTATTCCACAAGAACGTCGCTAAATCGCTTGCATTATTCACGCAGAGGGAGTATCCATTTTTATCCAGCGCTTGTTAGATCTCTCAGCGACGATCCAGCGGATTCTTTTGTCTTCTAATTTGTCGCGTTGCATCTGACGGCGCTCTCAACTTTCTCAATTACTCGCGAAAAGCGTTCTCGATCCCTTTCTCGATCCCACTCTCTCTATAGTCATTGAAACTAACTTTCGAATATAAACAGCCGTGGAAAACAAGAATAAAATTATTCCTTCCTTCCTTCTTCATCGTGGATTCAAAGAGAGGGAATCTTTTTCAAATTGCATGTGCGACAGTGCAAGTAAGTAAAATTAAAAGGTATTTAACACAAATATTTGAGAATATTTGATAAAATGGAATGGATGGACGCATTTGACAAACGTGAAATTATTTTTCCACCAGAGTATTTTATTTGAAACGTGAAGGAAGGAGAATGAAAGATGGGGAGGGAGGGAAGAGAGATATTAAAGCACAAATATTTGGTGTGAAAGACCGGCGTGGCGCGACGAGCTGAAAGTTAAGTCCGTGCTCGTTCCGCGGAAAATGCAAACTTTTTGGCACTAATGTGCGCCACGGGATGTGGAAATGGGTTCAAAGGGGGTTAATGAAGGTCGTGCAAATTCCAGATTGCATGTTCCAGAATTAAAACGCTTAAACCGAGAAGGGGAAAAGTTACGTCGGTTCATTCAAGGGCTATTTACCTTGTGGTTAATTATCATAATGCTGGAGAAAAATTTTTTCCAAATCATCGATGCGATCAACGAACTCGAAGTCGATCGCAAAATATTCTTTCGTCGAGGTGAAATCGACATTGTTTCGTGAGAAAAAGAAAAAGAAAAGAATGTATATATTTTATGGAATATCCTTTTCGAAAAAGATGAACTGCGAAGAAGAAGTTTTACGTGCAGAATTTTAATACATAACTTCGCACGATTTAAATATACCTCGATTTATCAATAAACCGAGACACTTATCAAATCGGACAAACGTAAAATAATTTTCGTATTAATTTTTCAAATTAAATATCGTGGAAAATATCGAAATTATTTTTCCCTTTGTCAATAAATGGAACAAACAATCGTATTAATGTAATGATAATTCGCGCGCATAGCAATCCTGTTAAAATGAAAGATAAACACGTACGAGATATATACATATATATGAAAAAATTTTGCTTGAATCGAAAATAAGCGACAACGAGTAATTTCAATTAATTCGAAACATTTATTTTAAAAGCAATTTGCAAAAAAGTAATTTCATTTTACGTATATATATATATATATATATACATATACATGTACAAAATCAATCACTTTGAAATCATTTTTCGTTTTAACGTCGCGACATTTGTCCGAGAATCTCGGCTTTCAGTTACTTTTGCTTAGCCATCACGATTTAATGGGGCGCTATCATGAGATACATTTATCCAAAGTAAAAAATATTCGACGATATTCCTCGAAAGGATAAATATAATTTTTCAAGAATAATATATTAATCCAAAGATAAATCATCGGTCGTTTCATTGTATACAAAACACGCAATTCGAATAATCGATGATGTCTCAATCGTCATTAAATCGCAACCCGCCACAAATTCACTTTCATCATCACCCCCCCCTCCCCGCACCAAAATTCCCAGGATACGAAGCGAGTGGGATAGGAGAGTGAAACGGGTCAAGGTTAACTCATCCAAAAGCTGAAATAACTCTCGTCGCCCCACGGATTGTTAATCGTTGGAAACGAGGGAAGCGTTTCCACCATCGTCCATTTTCAGTGGCAGGAAATGGGCTGGCCGCAAAGCAAATTGAACGTCGCGGTTAAACACGCGTCTCGGAATAATTGATGCGCGTGAATCAATCGTCCGCATCGTGTCGATTTGTCCGAATGAATTAAAAAAAAAAAAAAAAAAAAAGAGTGGTAAATTTCATAAATTTCAAAATAAAATATTATTTTTGGAGAAGCGTTGATCGTTCGAGAATAATCAGTAATGGCGCGATATCGTCGAATTGGAGGAATCTTCTTTTCGCGAGTATCGTTGGAAGAATTATATGGATAAGATTTCGAGAGGGATGCTTGGTTCAAGTATAGTCGTTTCCAGTTTCGGGTCGTTGGTTCGACGCTTGAGACGAAATTGTCAAGTTTGGAAGACGAGGTTCTTCGTTTTGATGGATGGCGAAACGAAACGCGTGGTTAAACGTCGGTTTCGTTCTTATCGTTGCGAAAGATTGACCAACGACCCAACTTTCTTGTCAAACTCTTGCGATTCTTGAAATAATTTTTGAAATATATATCGAAAGATACGAAACAGTTGGTTTACTTATATTTTAAAGACGATTTCAAAAATCTAACATTAAATAATTAGTCTCTCAGTTAATTTTCTAATCTCGAGCAATTACGAGAAATTACGAAATTTCGAACAATTAATTTCGATAAATATAAGAATTTATATTATAATAATTATTCTCATATTCATAAAATGATCTCTATCTTGTTTTGTCAAAGAAACAAGTTTTGTTTCAGGTCAAAATATAATTCCAAACGAGATCCAGTTTTCCAACCACGTTACCAACCACGATAACGAGTCTACCTTCGCCGCCATTGTTACCTCTCTCTCTCTCTTTTACCAGAAGTGGTAAAGACAAATTCCACTCCTTAATTATTATCCACCAATCTTCCACTCTTAACCCTCTTCAAAACCCTTTCCAAACTAAGAATAAATATCGTGGACTCCCTCGGGTGTCGTTGTCTCTTGCTTTAAAATCTTGCTTAAAACGGGCGCAGAAACGACGAGGATGGTTACCACGTATACGCGGGCTGCGTTCTTGCAAACTACCGCCACCTAGCGAAGGAACGTGGAACACATTTTTAAATGGAGCGCTTGCCGCGCGATTTTAAAGAAGACGCCAACAAGTGGACGAATGGTTTACCGTCTGGCCATCGAGAAACCTGGATTGATTGATAATTCAGGGGACGTTTATCGATCGGTCCCGTGGGTGTGACCCGAAAATTAATAACGTTTCCGTGCGACGTGGTTACATCGATTAAAGGGTTTCTTGCAACGTTTATGAGCAAAACGTTAAATATTACATCGCTTCCGTATTTAATGCGGTTTGTAACTCCCGATAGACCGGCTCTGTGGGATTTAAACGGAACTCTCGTGTTTGATCGGATGGATACTCGGCTTGGATTTCGATTAACCGTGGAAAAGCCATTTCGTTAGATGTTTCTGTTGAATTAATTAGTTTAGGTGCAAGGGTACGTAAGTTCACATTTTAGTTTATTTTAACTCTCAATTTTCGCAGCTGGGATGATATTGAAATTCGAATAAATATTGTTCTCCTCATTTTTCCCTCCAATTATTCCCTCAAGATCGAATATTCTTTTTCTTACTTTAACGCGAAACTGAATTTTTACGTCAAAAATATTGGGAACAAGAAGAGAATAATTTTTCTTACAAAATTCGTTGCATCAAATATAAACTGATGATATCCTTATCTTTATCCTGAAACTACACCAGAAAGAAAATGAAAAAGTATCCATATATAGAGTCCCCCGAAACGCGAAATTTCTTGTGAAGGAGCGCTCCTCGTTTCGTCGCGAATATCGTGCTTTCGTTTGAAGAGCATTGTACGCACATCTCTCTCTCTTTCTCTCTTTCTCTCTCTAGAAAGAAAAGCTTCCGAACAAGCTTCCTTTGAGCTTCACGTCACGTAATTAAAGGTGCCCTAGTCAGGTCTACAAGGCAATTAATCGTCTCGCGAGCACCATGTTTTTCTTTTAAAGAGTTTCCAAAAAAGAGTTTCCACGCATTCCAATTCTTTCACTTTATTCCTATAAAATTCGCGATCGAATTTTCGCGTATGATTTGTCGAAAAATCGTTTCGATTATTATAAATCGATAAAGATAAAAGCGAAAAGTCGAAACGATGGATAGAAACGAAGAAGGGAAAAGGGAAATCGCTCGGAGGAGAAATTTTTCAGCCACGGAAAACACAAAATGACGAAAACGGAAACGATCGCAGCGTCACTCGAGGCTTTTATACGCGAAATTTCTTATCGATTCCGCCCGTATTCCTCGATATACATCGAGATACATTTTCCAAGAGTTAAATAAATCGCAAGATCAAAGGTTTTCTCGATTTGTTCTTCATTGTGCTCTTGATTTATATGTTCTGGATCAACGGGCAATTATATCAAGATTTTAATCTTATATTTAAAGAAATAAGAAGAAACGTATGTTCAATCTTTGGGAGGTATAAAAGATTGCGAATTTAATTTTTTTGAATCTTCGTAAGATTCTGCGAGATTCGTAAGATTTTAACGCTTCAACCACTTCTTCTCCTCCTTCCAATTATCGATTAAAATATCTCTTTCTCGACACATTTGCTGTCACACGTACGTGATATCCTCTCTCTACGTTCACGCATATTGAAAAGAGGGATTAACTCTTATCACAAAATGAGCACGATCAAAGCGATCCACAAATCGATTCAACGTTTCTTCAATTTTTCCTCCGATTTTGAAACGAGATGTATCATCACGTTTAATCAGAAAAATTTACTTTTAACTTACTTAATATTGAGAATTAATTCGAAAAATTAAAAGAGATTGGAAATTACTTTGAAACGCAGAACAAAGTAAATCTCTCGCTGTATCTCTTGATTCGTCATCGATGCGTAAAATCCGGGCCAACCTGAATATACGTGTATATACGGTTGAATATCGATCGCCACGGATTCTCTCAAAATGCAAAGATATCCAGGATTAACCGACTGTTGGGATCCATGTATCCTCTCTCTCTCTCTCTCGGAATCTGGAAATCTCCTGGATCATCAAGAATCCAGGGATACTTTTGATACCTTGGTCTACCAGACCAACCAACCAGAATTCTTACAACCCACTCGAATCTTTCGATCCTCTTCCCTCTTCCTATACGAGAATCCGTCCCATTTCCCTCGAACACCGCCGCTTTTCGAAATCTTCGGATTCTCGGATCCTCACCGCGATATCGGTACAAATACCCTTCGAGAGAGTCGGAATGGAATTCGTCGGCTACATTTTACATACCTGGGATTTATTTTTACCTTTCCATATAAAAATACGGGATCGTGGAATATATACGAGTTGGAGGGTATATATGTAGGCTAAATTTTCATCCTTCGTGAATTATTTTTAATGTTATAGTATGTTAAAGTATATTATTATGGTTTAGAGTCTCTTAATTCTTTCGTTTCCAAAAAATCGTCAAAGTCGAAAATTTTCTATTTTAAAATTTGGACGAAGAAATTTCGAATTAATCGGATTTAAGATCCTTCGATTTAAGATGATAAAATGAAATTTTGTCTTTGCTGCGTGACAGATCCCAATAT
>NW_025223437.1:0-92795 GCF_014066325.1 Apis laboriosa | reverse complement strand
TTTCTTTCTTTCTTTTCGATCCTCGGTATTCTTTTGTTTCGAGTAAATCTTTTCCACTTTCCATCGATCAATAGGAAAATTTTAATTATAATTTATAAATTATAATTTTATATATAAAATTTTTTATTTATATTTTTATTTATATAAATTTATAAATTATAATTAAATCTCACTTGGCTTGCAATGATGTTTCTTCTTTCGCGGAAAGGATCCATTAAAATCTTTTAACGAAAGAACAAGAGTGATAGAATTCAAGTCAATAAATTTTTTTTTTCTTTCTTTTCGATCCTCGGTATTCTTTTGTTTCGAGTAATTTTTTTTCACTTTCCATCGATAGGAAATTCCTTTCAATAGGAAAATTTTATAATTTAATCTCATTTAGCTTGCAATGATGTCGCCAACTTTCTTCTTTCGCGAAAGGGATCCATTAAAAGGAAAATCTTTTAACGAAAGAACAAGAGTGATAGAATTCAAGTCAATAAATTTTTTTTTTCTTTCTTTCTTTTCGATCCTCGGTATTCTTTTGTTTCGAGTAAATCTTTTCCACTTTCCATCGATCAATAGGAAAATTTTATAATTTAATCTCACTTGGCTTGGCATGACGTTTTCAATCGAGAATATGGTAAATTTCTTCGTTACGAATACAGTTTTAAAAGTTATTTATCGCAAATTTTATTCTGTGAAAAAATATCGATAATTCTCTCGATTCAATTTCTCTCGATTAAATTATAAGAGAAATTTAATGTATGCACGGATATGGATGGATTAAAACGAGGTAAAACTTTAACTTTTTCCCCTTAATGATATCGTTTCCATGCTTCTGTTTATCGATAATAATAACAGCTACGTCTAAAAAACAAGTACGTTTCAGGAATAAATCAGCGTGGACAAACAAACGAGGGTGGATAAAGAAAAAAAAATATACGAAACTGGAAATGATAAGGTTAATCTTAGCAGAGAGATGGATAAAGTGGTCCCTCAAGAGACGTCGACTAATCTTTAAATCCTGGAAAAACTGGAGGGAGAGTTGTGCTGGCATTGAACGTTTGACCCGAAAATCCCGGAAAAGGAACGGATTCCTCCTCCCTTGAAAAAAAGTTTCGATTATTTCAAAGATTCTTCGTTCCGGGAAACCTCCGCCATTAACTTTCGGATCTAACTTTCCAGTCGCGGAAAGTAAAATATTCGACAATGGCCGAGTTTCTCGTCGAATTATCTTAATTCGAGGGAAGGGGATAGAAAGAAAAGAAAAAGTTCTCAAAGTTTCGAGAATTATTTCATTTCGTTTAAAATTCTGTTCGATTTAATTTTTCACGTAACGGAGCAACACTGTCTGATCTTCATAGTTAAATATTCTTCGTTCGAAGAACAATTCGCATCTTGTTAAATAACATTTGATAACGATATGCGAACGATGAAACTTCTCTGAAATTAAAATTCTCCTCCTTTCCATATTTTTCCATACTTTTCCCCTGAACTCGTTTTCGAATTTTAATTATTTTAAAATGATATTATTGAATTGACAATATTCCAAGCCAACGCCAAAAAAAGTTTTTCAGTGGTCACTCAATCAAGAAAAAAAAAAACCATTACATCCATTTCATTTCGTCCGACCACCTTGTTCTCGATCGCGGCCATATCACGTGGGATGATGGAGCGAAAAGTTGGCCGGCTCTGCTCCTCGGGTAAAACAGATTCCGGCGGGCACCGAGGCACGTCCATTATTCCAGTCTGGAAACAAGTTTGATTAATTTCTCGGCCGCGTCGCTTTAATCCATCCCGACGGGGCCGGGAAAAATCAATCATTATCGGGCGCGAATAATCGGTTGATGCGGAAGCTGCGTTGGCCATTCTCCGAGAAAACTTCATTCCGCTTTTAACGGAATTAATCGAGGATCGATACGAGGACTTTTTTCGGTAATTTTTCCTGCTTTTTTCCAACGAGACGAGCATTGCCTCGGCTTTCGTCGGCTCGTCGTTTATCGGCCCTTATTGTTCTCGTATTCTCCTCGGTACAATGGGAGTTGATCACAGGGAGACTTGTTGCTCCCTGTAGTTTTGGTTAGTCGTTGTTTCGTCTAGATGCAGTATCCCCAAAACTTTTCGTACATATATTCGTACACGATTCGTGGAATGGAAAATTATTAAAATTATTCTTAAAAGAAACGTGTTGTGATCGACACATATGATTCATATGATTCGAGTTTCTTTCAACTGGATACCGAATGCGTTATATATATATATCTAGATAAGTGGAATTATTAAATTTCTTTTTAATCGAAAACTTTGGTCGTTAATTTACTTTAAGAAAATCAATTTACTCATGGAAGAAGGGATGTATTCGTCTCAATTTACGGAGACATCGAATATTTGGTGAAATTGTTTAAGAGGATCGGATTTATTTTATCGATCGAGTAATTGAATCAAGCATCTCGGACTTCGAGCATGATTTGTAATGCTCGAGATCGCGAGCGAACAAGCAAAAGCTCGTTTGTTGGTTTACTTTACGCTCGCTTCATTCAATTCCTTTGAAGTCTTCACTGTCACTAGCTGTCACAGCCGGTGACATAATATAATAGATCACGTTCGTTTATGTTATATTATTATTAAGTGACCGATCCTGGGCCTACGCTTTGAAGTTCGCTGTTCCACTTGATCGATCATTCCATCGCATGATTCGATTTTGAGGGATTTTGACGTGTACAAGCAAAGGGCTTATATTATTTACCTTCTCTTCTCTTTCTTCCTCTTTTTCTTACGTTAAAATATTCCTTGAATTGCTTCACCTTCTCTCCAACCACGTTCCAATATTCTTCAACTCTCTGAAAAATTAAAATAACTCGAAATATAATTATTGATACATTTTATCGAGATAAAATTTTTGATGGCGTGTATGTGTATGATCAATCGATCTTTCTCCGAGTTTCATTTATTTTCTTTCTTCCTCTTCTTCTTGCGTTAAAATTTTCCTTGAATTGCTTCGCTTTTCTAAAAACTTCGATATTCGTTCGAATATTTTTCAATTCTTCGAAAAATTAAAATAACTCGAAATATCGAAATAATTATTGATACATTTTATCGAGATAAAATTTTTGATGGCGTGTATGTGTATGATCAATCGATCTTTCTCCGAGTTTCATTTATTCTCTTTCTTCTTCTTCTTCTTGCGTTAAAATTTTCCTTTTTGATTGCTTCGCCTTCCTAAAAACTTCGATATTCGTTCGAATATTTTTCAATTTTCCGAAAAATTAAAATAACTCGAAATATCGAAATAATTATTGATACATTTTATCGAGATAAAATTGAGCTTTATTTATCGTGTACGATCAATCGATCTTTCCCCAAGTTTCATTTATTCTCTTTCTTCCTCTTCTTCTTGCGTTAAAATTTTCCTTGAATTGCTTCGCTTTTTTAAAAACTTCGATATTCGTTCGAATATTTTTCAATTCTCCGAAAAATTAAAATAACTCGAAATATCGAAATAATTATTGATACATTTTATCGAGATAAAATTTTTGATGGCGTATAAAAAAAAAGTGAGCTTTATTTATCGTGTACGATCAATCGATCTTTCCCCAAGTTTGTTAAAATTTCCTTGAAATTTGCTTCAAAAAATCTCGATACTCGTTCGAATATTTTTCAACTCTCCAAAAAAATTGAATCAACTATAAAAATACTCGAGAATATCGAAATAATCCGTACATTTTATCGAGATGGAATTTTTGTTATGCAATTTGAAAACTCCTTTCATTTTAAAAATTTCTATATCCGAAATTGCGCAATTGAAACGGACATTGAGAATGAACAATGCCTGGACGTAAACGTAATCAATAAGTAATTAATTCCATCTGTTGAATCGTTAGCGCGTGAGAATAAAAAAAAAAAAAAAAAAAAAAAAAAAAAATGGAGAAACGAGATGGTTATATTATTATCGGCCATTTATCGATCGAGCACGGAATTACGTCAATAGGCCGAAAATGATGGCGGATTAAAAAGAGATTTACGGGTGGCGTTAAAGTCTCATCCGGGCGTCGTTAAACCGGTCCAACAAATATGAGCCTGTTTATAATCGATTTCGATCATCGATTCCCTCCCACGCAACCGAATAACTCGACGAAACTCGAAAGTTTACGCGGTATGGGATATCGATAAGAGGAACGAATCGTGGAAAGGGAGGGAAACGCGAAGGGTGGAAAAGAAAATTTGATGCTCGGGATCGATCCGATAGTTTTAAAACGCTTGCTGTTGCTTTCAAAAATTGCCGTGGAAATTTTTTAAAAACGATCTCCTTTAAGAGATAAGGGATGATGGAAGAGGAGTGTCGAGGAAAGTTCATTGGCCAATGAAACTTCACCGACGGAATCTTTTCCTCTTTATGGCTACGTGTTAAAAGACACGAGAACTGTATACTTTTATACTTGGCTCGCGTAATAGTTATAATACTGGTGAAATGGATACGTTAGAAATCTTGCTCAGATATATTACGAGACGTTTTCGAAGGTAATATTATCAATGCTTCGATTTTTTTCTTTTACTTGGAACAATTTTAATTCAAAAAAAATTTGAACTTGTCTTCTCGAATTATAATAGATTTCGATATGAATTATAAAATTGATCATATCAAAATTTGCTTACAAAATTTCATGTACTTTTACATTATAAATTCTCAAACTTTGTAATTTGTTTTAAATTTAAATTAAATTCTTCAGACATACTAGAAAATATTTTCAAAAGCAGTCAAGTCAAATATTATCAATGCTTCGAGTTTTTCTTTTACTTGGAACAATTTTAATTTAAAAAAATTGAACTTGTCTTCTCAAATTCTAATAGATTTCGATATGAATTATAAAATTGATCACATCAAAACTTGCTTACAAAATTTCATATATTTTTACATTATAAATTCTCAAATACAAATTAAATTCTTCAGACATAAAATATTTTCAAAAGCAAGTCAAATATTATCAATGTTTCGAGATTTTCTTTTACTTGGAACAATTTTAATTTAAAAAAAAAATTGAACTTCTCAAGAAATTATAACAGATGACGTTATAAAATTTGCTGACAAAATTTCATGTATTTCTACATAATAAATTCTCAAACTTTATAATTTGTCACTCATGTCAAAATTTCAACTTCGATTCTTCCCTGCTCTCCTCGAGCATGAAATACGAGTCGGATATATATTTTTCACCAAACAATATCACGTACGTTTCACCGTAGTGGCTAGTGCTTTTACGCTGAGCACGAGTTAAAACGAGAACGTCGATATCACGATTGACCGATCCTGTAAGAGCGAAAACATCGGGATCGATGCACTTCGCGTACACCGTGTATGCGAGGGAAAAGAGTCGAAAATGGATTATCAGAAATCGCGAAAGTGGATCGATAGAGAGAAAGAGATAGAAAGCGTGGCACCCTGTTGAAAAAACGCCATTAACTTCCGCCCGAAGTTGTTCTTCCTTTCCTTTATCAAATCTTCACTCGCCAAGTGAAATTCTCATTGGATGATGAGAGCACGTTTGAAAATGTTGTGTGCTTACAACTTAACGTGAAATTTGATATTAGAAATATTGAATCTCTTTCCAGCAGAAAAATTAATTTTACGAAAGGAGCTGTTTCCATTTCGAACTCTCCAACAGAATTTCGAGACATCGCCGGTTCTTGCCGATTGTTTAATTTCAACGTAACGATGAATTATATATCGTTGCAGCGCGCGCGAGGAGAGGAGAGTAAAAGTGGCTTTTCGTCGACGACAATGGCTGCGGCCATAAAGAGCGGATTTGCATGAAATCTCGCTCGAGAATTTTAGAGTTAGAGGTTGGTGAAAGGTATTCCTGGAGGTCATTACGGATATTTCCACGAGGGATATCGCGTCTTTGCGATCCGTCAAACGTGATTTTTCCACGTCTTTCGTTTTTTCCTTCTTCTTTTTCTCTTCTCTTCTCTTCTCTTTCTCTCCCTATGGGGGAAAGCGAAAGGGAGGTTTTTTTTTCCCGTTCGAACGCGTTGAAAAGGGAAATGGAAAGGGAACGTTGAGGAGATGTTTGATTTATGGGGAGAGGATTTGATGGATGTTGAAGGGGATGAAGATATTTTTGTGATATCTGGATTTTATCTGTGAAAAATTTATTGATACTTTGGATCGTGTGTTAATTATTGATGAAAGAAATGTAAATTTCAGTTCGTTTGAGAGTAGAATATGCATAGAATAGAGACAGTTTGGTTTATTATATGGTAAACAACGTCTTTTTCCTGTTCAAATAACAATCAAAGCATTCATATTTTTTTTTTAATTCAGTCTTTTTTAAAAATAAACACGAATTTTTAAATTCTATCAACGATTCTTCAAAATTATTATTTTCATCAATTTTCATCCCATCCATTTTTTCCACCATTCTCCCCGAATTCGCACAATGCGTAATTTTCGTAATTTTCGTTCTACGTTGATGCGATTCGAAACGCTTTTCGAATTCCACTTCGTTCGCCATTCCTAACATAACATAAAATTAAAAATAAAAAATGCTTCGAATTTCTCTCGAATTCGTGTAATTGAAGAGAGAGAGAGAGAGAAAGAAAGGGAGAACGTTATCCTCCCTTGAATAATTAGGATTCGTGAAACAGAAGTTTAACGTGTCCCACCATCCTCGATTAAATTGCCAGGCGTCGTAAACAGCGAAGGGAAGAAGGGGTTGTCCCCCCGAATTGGCCGGAAATTGCCAACTTTTGATCGGTGGTCGCTCCATCCGAAAACGTTTATTTCGTTTTTCCACTTCCCAGAATTTTCCTGATTTTGAATTTTTTGAACATTTTCCTTCGAATTTAACATTTCGATTCTCGAACCTCGAATCGATCGAATTTAACATTTCGATTCTCGAACTTCGAATCGATCGAATTTAACATTTCGATTCTCGAATTTCGAGCCGATCGAATTTCTCGATCGCCTTTATCATTTTTCATAATATAAATTTTATTAAATCGGCGATGGAACGATAGCATGTTTCAAGTGATATTTTTAACGATCGGTGAAAACATCGTTCGAACAAGTAAACAACAAGGTGCAAAATAGATCGAGCGAATTATACTCGAACGGGAGTGGGACAAGGTTACGTGTTAAAAAAAAAAAAAATAGAAATTATATGAATAACAATATCAGATCAAACTTCGAATCACGAGATCCATATTCACTTAATCAAAAAACATTTACTAAAATTGTGACCAATTTATAATAAAATTTTTATAAAATTCTTTTACTGTTTCAACCATATAAAAATCACATTAGCATTAAATAAAGTTTCCTTATAAAAACGATGAAAAATTAAACGATAACGTATGATTCACAATGAATACTTGGATGACAGAGTATTTCCTACCAAATACTCGTTGTTAGTCGTGATTTGCGTACGCGAGGCGATAAAAATAAAACAGGGAGGAAAATGACGAGTAATTGGCAAGATTGTTAATTTTGATCTTCACTGTTATTTATACGCGTGTACAACAATTTTGCTTTGCGGCAAAACTCGAATTTCCTCGGTCGTCCACGGTTTTCCAGTATTTTTCTGAATTGAGAAACAAAAAGAGAGAGAGAGAGAGAAAGAGATATGACGAGCATTTTAATTAAAACCTTTGTGAAAGGTCGCCGGTCCTTATTAATTAAACTGCTGCTCGTTACACAATTGTAAACATCCGAATCAAACCCAAAAATTAAAATGAATTATTAAATTGAATCACTCGTCGAGGACATTCTCGATAAAACATTATGTTACGGAAAATTCTCACGCGTTCCTCCTAATTCCAAATTATTTATCTAACGTTCAATTTCGATGTTTCTCTAAAAAATTCTCGCAAAAACATTTTATCTATTGGAAATAGCGATCGAGGAAATTTTACAAACTTGAGAGATACGATCCAATTATAAAATTGTGTATAATTTTAAATAAAAATTCAGATTATAACAAATCAACTCTACTCGAAATTTTAACTAATTAACTTTTAGATACGTTAATAGAGCTCGATTCCGACCTATAAACACCCTTAATACGCTTTTCACGTTTAATCTTAAGCTTTTCCGTTAGAGCGAATCGTTGATGAACCACGATCCATACCATAGCGGATGAAAATATCAAGAAAATTTGAAGAATATTTAACGCGTCTTTATCTTTATTACTTCAACGTTACCCCCCTCTGATCCACTCGACAAACAAAAATAAACGAAAAACCGTGTACATCGTTAATAAATCCCTCGATGGAGACAAGCGAGTTCACATCCGAGGTTGATTCACGATCCCCTCCTGCAAGCCTTTTGTCGTCACGGTTTGTCGTCCGTTCAATCATTCCTCCCTGCTCGCGAAAAGAAATCTCGTTTTCAGACTTTTCCGTCTTCCTCCTCCTGTAACACGAATATTTTATGTGGATTATCGAGGAGCTACTCTCCCCCGTTTCGAGGGGAATGTTCGAAATATTTCGATCCAGATCGAGTATTTCCGTCCAGAAAGCTTCGATCTCTCATTAACGATGGCGCTGCAAAGAGCCCCTGGAGAATGTTTTCCACGCGGTGAGAGAGGGAGAACTGTCGAACCTCCTCTCTCAACAATTTTTAAATATTTTAAATGTTTATCGATTTACGAATACTTTGGGCTTTCGAAACGAAGAAAATTTGTTGATTGGGGGGGGAAAAGAAGAGTGGCTTATTGGAAAAAGGACGGGTGATATATTTGATTTTGAAAAGAGAGAAAGATTGATGTGAGATAAAGGTTTGAAGAGTATAAATATATCGTGTCTCTCGATTTTTAATTTTTTTCCAGGAGAAGATAGTTTTATTAAAAATTCAATACGGATCGAGGAAGATACAAGAAAGAAAAGAAATACGATATTATTAAATTAAGTTTGAGTTTGATTTTTGTAACGTACGTGTAATAAGAAGGAAAAAAATTATTTGTTCCGTGTAAATTTAAATTTCACAGAAAATGAATAATATTTGATATATATTTTTTTTAAATTAAAAGGGATATTAAAAGAATTGGAAAAACTTTTCAAACGTATGAAAAACGTTATCAATGCATAAAATTAATTTCAGAACAAGCTTTGTTCTCTCTCTCTCTCTCTCTCTCTCTCTCTCTCTATCGTCGTTTCTTTCTCTACATTGTCAATTTTAATTGAGAATCACTGGCGTACACGAATGTAATAACATCCCCAAACGGGAATACCATTCTTTTTCTTTTTAATATTCATAAATAATATTCATATATATTCATATTCAGTTTGTAAATTAAGTTGAAAGTAATTATATTATCCCAATGAATATTTCGAGAGATCAAAGACACACACAGGTTGTTCAAAATTACGTTTAAACAGTGTACAGTAACGAGATGAGAATAAAATCGATTTTTGTGTCTAAATAAAAAATAGAATTTCAAGAAGGACGAGAGAAGGTTACACAGAGGATTCTTTCTCCAAAAATATCACGTTTCTCTCCACTTGATTTCGAAATACTATGTCCACTCAACTTTATTCTCCGTTTAATATCATTTTCCTCAAAACAAAAGATCTTTCCGTGCCATGAAACCCACATTGGTCGAAATTGCGACGAGCTCGTCGGCACACAGGTGGTTCGTTAAACGTTCATATTCACCAAGACACTTGTACTCGACTTTTGTTCGTCACATCGTGAAATCTTTTGTTCTTATTTTCTCTCTCTCTCTCTCTCTCTCTCTTTTTTTTTTCTCATACCATTTCATACCTCAAAGCGCCTCGAGCCTCGTCGTTAATTGATGGGGAGGCTTTGCAAAAAAAAAATTTATTTATTATTTCAAAATACAACTCCCAGCGAGTTAAATTTTATTTCGAATCATTAATAATAATAAAATAAATAACAATAATAAATAAAAGGAACGTTCGCACAAAACATTTTATTATTCGGTCATTTGTTTTATTTGTTGTGACAAAACAAAAATTATAAGATACTCGAAAAAAAAAAGAAAGAAAGAAAGAGAATAAATTTATTCAAATTTATCAAATAATCAATTGTTCGACGATCCAGAATTTGGATCCTTTGGAATCTTTTGTATAACAGGAATCATTCCGTTATATAAAATATCCGTGTTAACAGTCTCCCTTTAAGAGACCCATTCCTTTTAAAGGAACTACTTTAAAGTGAGTCGTGGCAACTTAGAAGCTCCAATGAACACTCTTCTTCCTTACAACTCTTACTTAGAGGAACGTAAAAAAAGAGAAAGGAGCTTAACAAAAGAAGGATAGAGCAAAGATAAGACGCTTCTTCTATCCTCAACATCGCATAAAATTAACTTTATACATATTCTTTAATTTAAACGTTCGTTTCACTCTTATTCTGTCCTTTATATTATCCTTTCTTTCTCCGCTAAGAAACCAAATCTCTACGAATACGCCAAAGATTCTTAAACACTTAATACACCAACCAAAGATTTCTAAATTCGAAAGAAAATTCGCAACAAAAGAGTGTGCAAATTTTCCAAAATTATTGCTTTTACACCTTGTTCTTTATTATCCTATTTTTCTTCGTTAAGAAATTAAACTCTACAAATTCACCAACCAAGGATTCCTAAATTCAGAATATTTTTCACTCGTATCGTTCCTCGAATAAAATTAGAGAGATGGTGGACAGAGCCACGATCTTTTATTATCTTTATCATCCGCTAAGAAATCAAAATCTACGAATACACCAAAGTTTTCTAAATTCAGAAGAATTCGCAGCAAAAGTGCGTGCAAATTTTCCAAAATTACTACTTTTGTACCGTGACAAAAATTTCTCACTATATTCTTCACTATCTTTGTGCACTCGCATCATTCCTCATTGTTATCGAATAAAATTAGGGAGATAAGTGGTCAGAGTCAGCCACAATCTCTTCATCGATCGTATCGATATCTTGTCCTTTATTATCCTTTCTTTCTCCTCTTAAGAAACTCTACGAATACGCCAATCAAAAATTCCTAAATTCAGAAGAAAATTCGCAGCAAAAGGCTATGCAAATTTTCCAAAACTATTACTTTTGTACCATCTCTGTGCATCATTCCTCATTATTATTTCTATTCTTTTCCTTCATCATCCTTTCTTTCTCCGCTAAGAAATCAAACTCTATGAATACAAAGATTGTCAAGAAAAATGCTTGAAAATTTTTCAAAATTATAATTTCTATACCACAATCTTTCCACCGATCTTTTCCTTCATCATCCTTTCTTTCTCCGCTAAGAAAAAAACTCTACGAATACACTAAAGATTCTTAAATTCAGATGAAAATTCGCATGCAAATTTTCCAAAATTATTACTTTTGTATCTCTGTGCATCATTTCTCATCGAATAAAATTAGCGAGACAGGGATCGGATCACTCCACCGATCTTTTCCTTCATCATCCTTTCTTTCTCTGCTAAGAAACCAAACACTAAAGATTCAGAAGCAAAAGAATATGCAAATTTTCCAAACTTATTACTTTTGTATCATCTCTGTGCATTCGTATCATTTCTTATGAAATAAAATTAGCGAGACAGGAATCGGATCACTCCACCGATCTTTTCCTTAATCATCCTTTCTTTGTCTTCTAAGAAATCAAAAAACTCTGTAAATACATCAAAGATTTTTAACAAAAATGCTTGAAAATTTTTTAAAATTATAATTTCTATACCACTCGTACCTTAATAAAATTAGCGAGACAGGAATCGGATCCACCGATCTTTTCCTTCATCATCCTTTCTTTGTCTTCTAAGAAATCAAACTTTATGAATACACCAAAGATTCTCAACAAAAATGCTTGAAAATTTTTCAAAATTATAATTTCTATACCACTCGTACCTTAATAATTTTAATTTTATATATTACTATTCTTTACAAAAATAATTTAATAAATAATAAATTTAATTTATTAAATAAAATTTATTATTTTTTTTAATAATTTTATTATATTAACATGATTAGGAAAACAATTAATTGAATATCCATTTACTAATATTAATATAATTTTTACAACAACATATTTTCTATGGATCCACCGATCTTTTCCTTCATCATCCTTTCTTTCTCCGCTAAGAAACCAAACTCTACTAAAGATTATACTACTATATACTCTACTATAGAATACTAAAGATTCAAAAGAGTATGCAAATTTTCCAAACTTATTACTTTTGTACCATCTCTGTGCACTCGTATCATTTCTCATGGAATAAAATTAAATAAAAAGCGAGACAGGAATCGGTTCACAGACCGATTTAATTGAAAGTAATTCGTGCGAATTCGAGGCAAAACACGGCCGCCATCGATTCGCAATCGTCACAAAGTGAACACCGCTCGCGCAGAGGAGGGTACATAGAGGGAACAAAAGTACAACAATGGCGGGCATCCGTTTAACAGAACCATCGGGGAGCACGTTCTCGATCACCGGTTTCCAGCGGAACGAACACCGGTGTGTTTGACTCGTGATGATCGTGGTTTCCAAACAACAAGAGACACATTCCACGATTGGTTAATTGCGCGATCAGTATGTCGGTGGAATCGAACGGGGTCATCTGCTAGACGGATCCTGGCTCCTCCGCTATGCGGGCGGCCCCGGAGCCACGTTGGCTTCCCCCGGACAAAAGGCACGATTCCTCCTCCCTTTCGCAGCGGGAAAACAATGTGGCTTCTCTCCAACGTTCCAAAGGATGATAAAGGATAATAAATTTCCAATTTCTCGTTTCTTCCTGATGATGAAAATGAAAGATTCGGGAACGAATTTATTACAAAGGATGAAATTAATAGAACGTTTTGCCTCGAATTCTTCGATCCTCGCGTCACAATCTGCGAAGCTCGAGAGAGATGAGAAGCTTCGAAAGCTCGTTACCGAAAGTTTTAACTTGTTTCGGTATTGAAAACGTGATACACATTTGGAATACCACTTCTGAATTGTAGGATATATAAGCAGGATTACTTGGTAAGACTATCGTGTCTTCTTCGGGGTAATGGAATATCCTAGTCGTGTCAGAGACCGTCACGAATTCCATGTTATATATATGTGTGAGTATCCTGGATCATTTCTACTCTACAAATATCCGGGTCTGGAACAGTCGAGAGTAAGGATCTCGAAGGTAAAACTCAGGTTTTAGGGTCTGAGATCTGAGAATTTCATATTACACGGATAGAGAGATTCGGTGTACTCGAAAATTGAATAGCACGACTCGTTTTCCAACAGATAAGGGGTCGAGGAGGTTCCAAGTTTCCTCGAGTCTAACAGTCGGCTCTAATCCGGATAATATAATTCGGATTAACAAGGATGCAAGGTTGCTTCGGCAACCTCTCTCTCGGAAGAGTTGCGGTTTTTAGATCGCGCGACCGAGAATGGCAATCTTGTTGATCCACGATGGAGGTTTCTCTGGCGATGATCTCGAATTTTAGATCCCCTCGATCTAAAATTTTCGACTCGATCGCGGTAGATCCAGACGAATTTTCTTAAGAACGATTTCGTCTAAGTGGCTTTAAGTAAGTTTTATTATTGTATTAGAGATGTAATACACGAGAATAAAGGATTAAATTTAATTATCTCTCTAATAGATATAATCGAGCTTATACGAAAGTGGTTTAGGTTTTTGATAAATTTGAAAGTATTGGTAACGGATGGTGGTATATGTGTTTTTTAAGGGTGTATAATTTATCCAATTAGCATAATAAACGTTGTTTAAAATAATGATACGTTTTCGATGGTTGTAAATGGACTTAAACAGCTTTCAAAATTATAACGAAATAACGTTTCTATTTATTAACAAAGCAGTGAGTCCATGGAGAAAATAAATAAAAATGTTATTTCAAAAATTCGCTTGTATTTAAACAATGTTACATTCAAATTCATTATAAATTAAATTTGTGTGTTGCGATTTTGGTTTTGTGACACATTAGTGTCAATTAAAATATCATTATAATTTCTTGCTCCTCTCGACGCGATAGTAAGTCCAAAATTTTGAATATTGCATCCTCATTCATTGATGTTTCATAGAACATTTTATTTATGATTCAAAAAATCGCATCCAACCAATATTTTCAATCCTTTCTCCTTTTTACTCTCCTAAAAATCTCGCCCTCTACAGGCTTAATTCTTCATGTTTTATTATCTAAAAAATCACTATTCAGGCTAATCGAATAACAATTCTTCAATAAAATATAAATATACATATAATTGTTTGAAACTCTTAAAATGGAACTCTTTTAAAAGCCACGTTCGAAATAAAAATTTTCACCATTCAATTGACCAGTTAATTTTCTTTTTCAAAATCTTGGTGACTTTAAATATATTACAGTTACAAATTGCTTCGAAATGAAAAGATAAAATGTAGAAATGTAGATATCGGAATAACCTGATTTTTTTGGGCTTCCCTTTCAAAATAAAATTTCCAACCAATTCCGTCCAACTCTTCATTCGTAAAATATCTTCTCGAGACGAAGTTATCACAACTGAATCTATCCTCCAATCGTGCAATAATACTTTAACAAACAACAAAACACAAGCCTCTTATCTTTATCAAAACGTTACTGCATAACATATCTTCGTTTGAAACTCTTGAAACAGGATTTGACTCATTTTCTTCCCATCTTAATAATTTTAAATATATTATAATTCATTTAATATTTTTTATACATTTATTAAATATATTAATATTCCCATCTTAATAATTTTAAATAATTTTAAATATAAATTTATAATTTTAAATATATATAACAGTCAGAAGTCTCACAGAAACGAAAAAGATAACGTAGAAACGAATATTAAAATATCCAGCTTGATTTTTAAACTCCAAAATATCGAACGACGTCGTTTCATTAAGTAAAAATTCGATTTATGGACAAACGTATCGCGATCATCCAACTCGTGGTGAATCATCGAAACAAAACAACTGATGTATCCGACGAAAGGTGTCACAATTTTCTTGTCCATCGTTTATCTCCGCCGCATTCTTCCCGCAAAAATCCTTTATGACTTCCATCCCGTTTTTACGCCCACTTTACTCGTTCTCCTTTGTAAGTAAGAGTTTCGATTCGAGCTATACGAGTCTCCATGAATCTTTCGTTGATATCGATTGGATTTCAATCGCGTGAAAAAGCTTTTTGCTCGTCGTTTTAATAGGAGCTAAACACTGATAAATTTTGTGCGGGGAAAAGGAGAGTGATTAGCGATCGAAGTTGGAACGATTCGAGGGGATATTGGCAGAGCTCGAAGGGGTTTGATACTGTTTTTTGTTGGACAGATATTTTTGTTCGATTACTTTTTTTCAAATTTCTTTTTATTTTGTTTTCTTTTTCCTTCCCCAACATTGTATAAATAAATAAATATCAAAGAATTCATTATACGTACAATTTATATATATATTATTTTACATGTTTTGAAATTTTGATCAGCGAATTTCAAATTGCCAAACGGAATATCGAAGGAAAAAAGATTATCGTTTCATTCGTGACAAAGTGTTGCTGTTTTCTGTAAAATATTCGAAAAACTGGATGACGAATATCGTATAAAAATAGAGAACGAAACGTTTGACGATTTTGTCATACAAAGTTCCAAGTTGCTTTATTTCGTCAGAGATTGGCACGATGTTTTTCCCTTTTGAAAACTTTTCCTTCCTTTTTTTCTTCCTTCTTTCCTTGAAATTCCGAATTTTTCAGATTCTCTTTTTCTTTAACTCGAGAGAAAGTAAAAACAAAAAAGAAATTCCAAAGGATAATTTTAAACAACTAAAGTGTCCTCGATGTTCACTCGATGACTCTCCGTTTAATTTTTTCTTTTTCTCTCTTTTTTTAATAAACTTACATTTCGATGAACGTCGAAAGCAGATTTAATTTTAATCGAAAAAACAGCGAGACGGTTTTTCACGCGCTGTGTCATTTGCCTTCGGTGGAACCCCTTCAAAATCCTTCAGTTTTATTAAATTTATATATATATATATATATCCCCGAAAAAAACTCGAAACTCGAAACCAATAATCTATTTTTATTGAAAACGATGATGATGCACGTGGTATATACACATATACGTAAAATCCTTTCATCGAAATCAAAAATCGTCCGCAAATAATCGACGCGCATCGAACTGTGACTACAGTTTTATCGTATAAAAAAGAGGAGGGGGCGATTAATCACTTGCAACGCAAACATTTGCATTTAAAATTTCGAAATCGATCAACTCGAGACACAAAGCGATCACTGGCGATTGACCGTGTTTTTTCCCAAATATCCTCCCCCCTCCCCTGATTTTTCCAAAGTTCGGCGCGATATGATCCACGGTAAAGAATAATACGCGAAATAAACTCGATATCGATGAGATTAAAAAAAACTCGAAGGCGTATGTATTACATCTCGTGAATATTCATTCATTCGTCGAAACTTCGAGACTCGTATTACGGTAATAAAAGGGTGGACGAAACGAAAGGTTAACAATTAAAACGTTTCATCATCTACGCTAAATGGAATATTTCATTCCATCCCGAAATTCCGCCACTACTATCGCGTTTTACGTAATTACGCGAGACACATTAGAAAGTAATTTCCCTCAGAGAGATGAAATTTTCAAAGAATTTACATCTCTCGATTAAAAATCACGACTATAAACGATTATTTTAAATGATTTTAAATCTCTTTTCCAAAGATTTCATAAATTTCTCCATGATTATTTCACAAAAAAAGAAAAAAACACATTTATTTTCCATAAACATTTATAACAAAAAAGGGGGAAAAAAAACGTATATAATTTTTCCCTTTCGCGAAATAATATAACCTCTGCCCGATATTCAATTCCACTTATTAAATCACGAGAAAAAGGAAAGAAGAAAAATTAAAAATTTCACATTCCCCCCGAAAAATTTAATACATCTATTTAATATAACTCGGTGAAATGCGAGGACATGAAAACGGAGCAGGAGATGGATCAAAGGGAGGACGACGTCGAGGAACGGGCGTAAAATATTCCGTGGAATCCTTCGATATCGCGAAGAGAGCGAGGAGAGAGCGAGGCCGGACGAATCGCGTTTCAACGCTTGCGAAAGGGTCGAGTTTCTTTTACGTAAGAAGCATCGATGCCGAAAACGACGCCCTCTACTGCTCTCTCTTACAAGAGAGTCCCCTTTCCACCAAAGCAAGGGGGTTTCGCGCGAGGACTGCGATCGACTCCCGGGAGGGATGTCCTCGCTCGCGAGGTAAATTTCCTCAAGAGAAATTTCTACAAGAGATCTTCGATCTTCGAGAGAGCTCGCTATTGTTCCAATATTATTCCTTTCGAACCGAGTTGTTTTCTCGTGTGCGCGATATCGAACGACATCTGTTGGACGAAATATCTTCTTTCTAATAATATTTCTTTTCTTGGAATTACAAGAATTTGGAATTTTGTTTTGTACAATCGAGTCGAGAAGAAAGATTTTATCCGTTTGGGAGGATCCGGAGGAGGGATGGTTAATTTTATTAATAAATAATTGCTTTATCAGCGGAGAAAAAAAAAAAAAAAACTTTAAAATCCTTTATGCACTTCGTTCGAAAAGAAATTTAATTTCACGTCAACTTGAAGATTCTTCCTTAATTTGATAGAAAATTTCTAACAAAAAAAGAGTAAAGAAGGAATTTTGAATTTTATCAAAAAACTTCGATCTTCGAATAGCAAGTGTTTGAAGAAAACACTTTGGTGTTTAATCTCTCGATTAAAAATCACGACTATAAACGATTATTTTAAATGATTTTAAATCTCTTTTCCAAAGATTTCACAAATTTTTCCATGATTATTTCACAAAAAAAAAACACATTTATTTTCCAAAAAACTTTTCCAATGAAAATTCGAAAGGACATCCCCGATCGTCCTCGAAGTTAAAGTATCCTTGTTCGCCATCGAGTAAACAACCGATTCGTGATTATTAACTCCATTCCGTTAACGGAAGCGAACGCTCGACGTCGACGCTTATTACATTAACATAAAAATTGTGTTTGCATCGCGGAGAGCAAGGAAGGAAGGAAGGAAGGAAGGAGAGATAGGCCGGCCCTTCTCCTCAGGGCCGTAAGTATTCCATTCCTGTGCCAGTGGGGTAACCGTACACGTACACACAACACACGTAGATTTAACGCGGTTTAGCCGCTATTATCATACCGGAACCATCTTAATTCCCAGGACTCGTCTTCGTCATCGGGTATTAAACGTGGATCGTTTGAATTCAAGTGACTCGTTTCGAACGTGTCTCCTCGTATTTCCTTAAGGTTTCGATTAAAAATCGAATTAGGGGGATTAAGGGGGATGCGACGCACGGGTAATTACAACTGGGCAAAATTAATTCTCGAATTTATAAAAGAATAATAATTTGATAATGCGCATTAAAATTTTAAATCCTCTTTTTTAAACGTTTAAATACGGGTTAAATACGGGTTTGTATTTAGTTACAATTAGTATTTAGTTACAATAGTTACATTACAATAGTTACATTTGTATTTAGTTACAATTAGTTACAGTTTCGCTATCATCGGTGTGCGTTTTTCGTAAAATGGAGAAATTTAGGAAAATTTAATCAATCGCGAAAAAAGAAATTGTAGAAATTTTTTACCCATTTAATTTCTCTTTAATTCCTTAACTTAAATTGAGAATTAGAGAGAACGTAGAAATTTTTCCACCAACGACACGTCGATGCGTCCATTCGAAAGGAAAAACAACAACTCGGAACAACTTGAAACAAAGTTTTCTCGGCGAGGGAAAGATAATCGCTCATTGTTTTTATTTCAAGTTTTTCCGCTTCTTAAAATAGTTCCTGTTTACATTATATGGCGATCGATGTACAAAAGATCCGATCCCAACATCGGAATACGATTTTAAAGCGCTTATATCCAAGTTGCTAGATGTAATAAAAAATGTTTAAACGCATCAACTTTTCGTTAAAAAACTTTCTTGCTTGAACGATATCGATTAACATTCCAACGATAAAATTAAAATTTAATATGATTAAAACTACAAAAATCTCTCTCTTCTAATTTAACCTTCTATTATACGTAAAATATAAAAATAAAAAATTATCATCGTCTAAATTACTATATTAAATAATCAAACAGATGATTAAAAATATTATAACTTTTTTTTTTTTTCTATATTATTAATCATTCCAATTCTTCCCTATTAAAACTCTTTTAACTAAAACAACACTCAACATCAACCCCTCCTCTCGTTTAACAAAAATAAACCGCGTAAAAGGAATCTTAATTCCGATAACAGTTAGAATGTTCTCAGTTCGGTCAGCTAATACCGACTCGTTTAATATCTGAAATCGTAATCTCGAGACCGAGATCAGAAAACGCAGCGTTAAAAAAGAACCGAGAGGAGCTGAGGGCAGCTCGCTGAAAAGCTTGCTCGCGTAAAATCGAGTCGTAATGACGCGAAATATCGCGCGGATTAGCAAATTTACTGCGATACTTAATCGAGAATTTCATTAACCAATTATCTAACAATCACAATCCCTCCCTTCTTTTCTTTCCTTTCCTCGTCGAATCGATCGGATCAAAAACAATTTGTTGCACGACCACGAATTTATTCGATTCATTTATTGACGTACATAATTTTTCCATATATTTTTCAATTCGTTTTTCATTTTTTTTCTTTCTCTCTCTCTCTCTCTCTGTGTCTATATATATATATATTTTCAACACCGAGTATTAAAATATATTCAATATTTTTGTAGCGCGTGACAACTCGTTTACGCGTTAATGGCGTTGACACGCGAGCTTTTATCGTGCACAAAAGTTCCGTTAAAAAATCAAAATGGTCACGCGATAAACGTTCGATCACACATTTTTTTCATTTTTTTTTTTTTCGGTTTTTATTAATGGTTTCTCGGAATCGTTGAGTAATTTTACAAACTGTTTTCAACATTGTTTTTTAACGCGTTTTTTAAACGTGATTTTTAACCCTTTATTGGTCACGTTTAATCGCGTTTCAATTTTTGTAATGAACGACCGATTCTTATTAAATATTTGGAAATTTTTCGCCCCGAATATTATTCACGCTCGTTCATTCAATTTCACTTAAATATATTTTATTCGATATATTTATCGAAATAAATTCCGTTGAAAATGGAAAAATTTAAAAAGCAAGTTATTAAAAAAAAAAAAAAAAGAAAGAAAGAAAAAATAGTTCATTACAAAAATATCAAATTATTTTATTATCGAATAATTCAGAGATAAGTGTGAAAAAACAGTGATAATTCGTCCATCGATTTTAATTACAAATATATCACGATTCCCTTTGTTAATCGAATACACGTACACGTTTTACAAAGTGACAGCTATTTCGTAACACGATTTAATTATTCACCATTATACGAAACCACTCGACGATACAAATAATAAATCTATCTTTCAGACAGTTTACAAAGATAAACTCCATAGCGAATGCAATTTATCGTTGTCAGAAATTACATGAGATGGATCTATATTATCCCGTAACGCGATACACTCTTCGATTTCAATTAATAACCGGAATGGACAATTAATTAAAAATCCTGTATTTTAATTTTTAATTTAATCATATATATATACATATCCCATGTCCACTTGAAAAAAATTTGTATTTTCCCGCGCAAATCCGGTCTTCCGGATATTCACGTCTCTCCGCAACGATAAAAATTATTGGTGGAAACGAATTTTGCAAAGAAGAAAAGCGAGCTCGTGTGTTGGAAAAAAAGAAGAAGAAGAGGAGAAGAAGAAAATTGTGCGAACGATATTGGCAAGAGGGAGGAAAATTTGAATTATATAGGGTGCATTTGGTTTTACGATAAGATAAATCGATCGGAACGGAGGAAAGGTTGTACAGTAAAATCTAGAGGCTCTCATCGTCTCGTCTCGAGGATCGCTCGCACGTGATGGTATCATCGTAAAAGTTTTTCCGCATTCACGTCGGGAAACAGGATGAGCTACGAGATAGTTGAGAGTTTTCCACGAATGATCCTTGTTACTTGCCGTTGGTTATAGAAACGATCGAAACGAACCGTTTCACCAGAGCCGTTAATTTGCCACTTTCGAATCACGTTTTGAGAAAGAGTTCGAAAGGATTTAAAAAAGATTAAACCTTGTTACATCGTTGTTTTATAAATATATACTTGTTCAAACTCGATTAATAGCGTCGTGAGAAATTCTTTTAAAATACAAAGGATAAAATTTAATGATGAAAATCGATAAAAAAAATGACGAATCGAAGGTTAGAAATTAATCGTTCGAGATCGAGTAAACGATTCGAGACGAACTCACGATTAAGAGATAATTGGATATTAAATATGCAATATCGCGAAAAATAAACGATTCGAAACGAATTCATATCGTGATTAACGGATAATTAAATAATCGAGTGGATAATCGAGAATCTTTCACTAGATAGAATAGAAATTTTAATTTCTTTTGATAAAAATGAAAATCGTTGGTAAGCGAATATTAATGAACGATACGAATATTAAATTAGAGCGCACTTACTTAGATCGTAGAACGACTATCAATCTTCTGGAACAAGCAGATTCGATCGGTGGGCAAGTGAGGTAACTTTGGTCAGATTCAGCCGACGAGTATTGAATATCGGAAATACTGAATCCGGTTTGCAATAAAAGATACGATAAACTCGAGTACGTTTTACGAGTGGATTCGATGGAATAGTAGAGCCGAGAATTTGATCAGATATCGATGAATATCGAATATTCGAGTTATCGAGTTTATTGGAATTTATGAATTCGAGAGGAAGTTAATATCGGCGACTTATCACCAAACATCGGTAAACGTAAGTTATCTCTCGAAAGTATTCAAATATCCAAAAAAAAAAAAGACGATATAAAAATTCTCTAAACTCTTTTATCTAACCAAAAAAGAACAAAAAAAACAAAAATCATCCAAAGCTATTCAACTTTACCCTGAAAACGAACCCTACGAACCGGTCCAGAAACTCTCTGGAACTTCGTTCCACACCCTAAAGTTTAGAGCCTAAACCCAACAAACACTCGCTTCGAATTCTCCGACAACAATCCTCTTTACTTTAAATTTCGCATCGTGATCCGCCTAACGAAGAGATGCGGTTGGCAACCTCGATCCCGTTTCTTAAAAAATAATCGGCACACAGGCCTTCCCTAAACGGAGCATCGCGCCAAAGAGGGAGGAGAAGGAGGAGGAGGGAGGGCTGCTCGATTTTCGTCCGTTGAGAATCGCCGAGAGTCTCCGAGCAGCGTGTGTCCATGCGGCAAAAACTTTCGCGACGGCGGTGGCAGTAATAACGATAGTAAGCGAAACCGCCGCCAGGGCGACAGTTGGCGCGCTTGGGCGCGGTAACCATGGGAACGGGGCGCATGCGCACTCGAGCAATTCGGGACATCGGTTGTCGGAGCACATTACGGGGGTGGTTTTTCGCGTTGGCACACCCGGACGGTTAGCTGGGCGGTGTCTGCACACAGCCTTCACTTTCCTTCTAAAAATCGAAGGCTACGGAGCTCGGTGGTGGCCCCTCGTATTTCTCTCCCTTCTGTCTCTCTCTTCCCCGCTGTCCGCTGTCCGCAATCGTTCTCGCTCACCGTCCATCCTTCGCACACGCGCTTCGGTTCTTCCTTTTCCCATCGCATCCTCTCACGATTCTCATCGCGAATTCTCCTCGAACGCTTGCCCACCCACCTCTCCCCTCCCTCCTCCTCCCACTTTTCCTCGAAAACACGCGCATAAAACACACGCAACGTCGACGTCGCGTAACCCGTAACCGTACCTCCGTGTGCGTGTTTCGCTCGGTGACACGTGTACCAACCAACCAAGCAGACACGGAGCGTAGCAAGCGTGTAGTGGTGCAGCAGCAAGGCAGCAGCGGCACGTGCTGCTTTTCGCGCGGCAAAACGGGGAGAGGGAGGGGAAAAAAAGAGTGAAAGTGTCGCCGCGCACGGATGCAGCAGCGGATCGTCGCGTATCCGAGGCTCGATACGCGCAATACGGTGCGCTCGTCGCGTCCACGGCCGCCTCCGTCCTCCTCCTTCCCCTCTCCCTCTCGCGTGGATCGATCCGATGTGGCGATGATTGGCCTCGGTCGCGGCACGATCGACACGGTCGCGCGATCGTAGGAGGAAAGCGGTTTCAGTTCCGCTGCGCCAGTAAAATTTCCCGGTCACGTGATCGTGGCGAGGGGCTGCGGAAGAAGGGGAGGAGAGCGTGGCGTAGCCCCGACGAGGGGCGCCTCCTCGCTGCCTCCTCGTGGGGCTCTACCACCTCTGCCCCTATCGGTTGCCCGCCCGCCCTGTGGAGGAGACAGTCGGTGCGTGGTGATCGACGTGGGTGGAATCGAAATTTTGCTTGTGCGCTTGGACGCCGCCGCGTGTTTGCCTCGGTTTCGACACGGTTCCGAGAGATCAAGTGGATTACTCGTGGTGGCTGTGGGGAAAAGAAAGGGAACGCTCTTGAGGAGAGTCTACTTTCCAAGATCGAGCAGGAGAAGGAAGAGAAGAGGGGGAGGAGGAGGAGGGGGATCGATGGTGGATCGAGAGAAACGACGATCGCGGGCAGGATTCGCGTACACTCGGGGAGTAACAACGAGGGACCCACCGTTTCGACGAGTGACGAAGCGAGATTTTCCATCCGGATGGACACGTTCGGCTGTTTGGACGGGCGCGCACGGTGCCGTTAATCGATCCGGCAGCGATTGTTCGCAAGTATGAGTATGGCCAAGCGCGAGGAGGCTGGTGGCCAGTGTTTACGAAGATTGGAGCGACGATCGGGGCGGCGTGGACGTTTCGGTCGTGGAACGGTGGCCTGATTTCACGCGAGAATCGACGCACACGCTCTGGGGACGCATTCTTCGAAATTCAGAGATACACCCCGTGTCATCCCGCGAAGTACCACTGCCAGAAGAGGAGAGAGAAAGGGAGAGAGACCTGTTTACCATTTACGCGAGAGGTATGTCGCGTTAAATTTGAGGAAGAAGGTATTTTCCATACAGAGAGATCTCTCTGCACTTCGACACGGGTCTTCCAGCCGACGATCGTACGTCACAGGTGTGGCATTGTCCCCCTTTTAGCGCCTTCGTCGACGACCGGAGCCTCGAACCGACTAAATTTCGATAAATTTCGAACCTGTGAGAAAGGTTCGTGCAACATTGATACATAAAGGAGGTTAATGTCGAGTATCGGCCGCCATATAATAATATGTTTCGAATGTTTTTTTTTTTTCATCCGCTTTGTATCTATGCGCTCGGTCGCTTGCAAAATTCTCGATGGCGTTACCTAATGATAAGGTAGACGTCGATTTAGGTTCTCTCGTCGATTTGGCAAGGTAAAATGTTGCGGTGTCGAGCAGTTTCTGACTTTTAGATACTCGCAATTCGAATGAACGAGAATTATTTTTTTTCTTTTTTAGAATTTGTTTTTTAAACACGGTTTAAAAGTTTCCTTCAAATTAATCGGTCGATACTTTCGTATCGTTTCAATACTGTTTCAGTACTGTTTAAATTACGTTGAATTATCCAAATTCGCGTAACTTCTCGATTTCTCACCAGCGAATTGTTCAGATTAAAAATTATTCTCCGACGCAGTATCCATTTTCATGGGAAAAAGTACTCTGGATAACGATCCTCTCAAAACGAAACCATCGATGGCAAATGAACGAAAAACACGATTCGAAAAAATTCCGTAATATCGCGGAACTGATTAAAATCGTTATAAATAAATCGTGGTCGAATTATGGTCGAAAGCAATCCGGTTTTTTTTTCGCAAATTTCGAGTATGTGTCTTGCCTGTAAATCATTGTAAATCACTATGGAGAGACTTTTAGACGTCTCAGTCACACTCCAAAAAAAAAATGGTGGCGCGATTTACATGGAAAAGGGGGCGCGGCCTTCGAATTTGCGATTATAATTGAGAATCCGAGCGAAAGGGGAGGGGATGAATGGGGAAAATTTGCACGAGTCCCTGGAACGCGTACATTTCTTTCTTTTTATGGATAGTTTCGCGGTTGCAAGAAGTTATTTAGGTCAACCAGGCTCGAACAATTAGTGGTGGGTCGACGAATTTGTGGCAAAAAAAAAAAAAAAAATAGTTGTAGGTTGTACAAGAGAAGAAAGATTTCATTTTTTTTCGAGAGAGAGAGAAAGAAAAAGAGAGATTTCGATCTTTGAGATTTGTTTTTAAATTCTTTCTCATTGATGAGAGAAAGCATTATTTCCTGTTTGGTGAACAAATTTTCAAATGGTGAATCTTTGATACTTTTACGTGTTTTTGGTGAAGTTGTGTTAATTGCGGCTAAAGAAACGAAAGAATTGAAGATTATTGAAAAAAACTGAATTGGAACCTATAAATAATAATTTATTCTAATTTTCTTCTACAGCTTATTGTTTCTTCTACTTCTTTCTTTCTTTCTTTCTTTCTTTCTTTCTTTCGGTAAATTTTCGATTCGACTCTTTCGACAAAAGTATGAAAAGGGAAATCGTATAAAACCGGCCATCTTAATAATTCAGATGAAACTTTAATCAAAGGAAAGAGTAACTTTCCTCTTAAGAAACACAAAATCATTTGCGAGAGAACTTCAATCCACGCCTCTTAATCCATTGTTTCGCGCGAGGAAAAGTATTATTTATATATCGTGCGTCGTAAAATATTCTTAAAGAAACGTACAACCAATCATTCCCCATTTAAATATCTCAAAATAATTTCACAAATTTCAACTTCCATTTACGACGCATCGACCATTCCAAGACCTTGTTTCAAAAATAATTTTAAAGAAAAGAAAATTCACGCGTTTGAATTATTTCCAATTTAATTTTTTCTTAATAATTCTTCTTTCTTTCTAGCCAATTAACTTGGATTTAAAAAAAAAACGAAACGAAAAATATGTAAAATTCAATGTCAAATTGAAAGTTCTTCGAAAATCTATTTACCAAAGAAGAAGTAACATTTTTCCAAACCAAAAAATTCAAAAACTTACCAAACGAACTTTCTTAAAAGATATTTCGAAACAATTTGCCTAGGAAAAAGCAAATGTTCAAACGCAATTATAATTGCATCGCTAAATCTCGAATATTTTGAAATTTTTACGCCACAAATTCAAATTCCCCGAAATCACAATATATTCGAAAAATAATCTCTCAAAACCTCGTCGATGGTTGCAACGTACCACGAAACAATCTCGACTTCGCACGCTTCTCGAAATCGCACGAAACTTGAACCGCCACTCGATACAAAATCGTATCGACATTGACATTAATCCACCTAAACGTCCACGTATACATATATATATATATATATATATATATATATAGCGATTGCAGCGTTGCCGTCTAAGGCAGCTAAAACGCTATCGCATCCCCGCCCTTCCCTGCGTCGCCCGACGCGTCGGCGTAAAAGTTCGACGCCAGTGTACGAAATTATTGCCCATTGTTCCCTCGCTCGACTCAACCACGACGTCACACGCAAGCACTCTTCGAACGACGATTTATCGTCTTCCCCTCGATCTCCACGAGGACGAAACTCCCTTGGTGAAAGCCTTCGAAAAAAAACGCGTTACTTCCACTACTCTTTATCGAAATTCTCACTCAAAGCCTCCTCGCTCGAGGTGGAATTTATCGTTGTATATAAGCGAACTTACCAGCCTGCGAAGGTTAAAGCGGAGTAAACGTAGAATAAACGTAGGAGGGGTCGAGTTTTAAATTACTTTCTATTTGTTCGTGATGAATTGTGCGACATATTTTTACACGCGTATATGATAAAATCTTTGAATTTTTTTCGGTTCAACAGAGATCGGAGAAATGTTGTTATTTTATATTTTAATTTAGGAAATCTGTTTTATTCTTAAAGTGCATTTCGAAAGTAAAATATTTTTATATTCGGTACATTATTGCAGGTTTTTAAAATGGTATTTTAATGGAGGAGTATTAAAAATTATTCCCTTCGTTTTAACGAATATTTGTATTCTCGATGTATTTATGAAGGTAAACAATTTCCTAAGTCTCTCTCGACTGACTAAAAAATAAAAAAGAAAATCTAAAATGGATGGAAGAAGAATCGAAAAGAGCTACGTTACTTACGTAATAATCCAATACTTTAAAGAGGATTAAAGGTATCTTATTTCGTGTTTCAGACATATAATACATAAAATGCTACTTGCTTCAACCCCAATGGAATGTACAATTAATACTTAAATATTTACCAACAATATATCCAACAAATATAAATAATAAACAATAATCTTTAAACTTCATCTTAATATAATTTTACACATAGTAGAACAATACTATGCTACATTTTTCTTTTCCACTACCAAACGTGATAGGAAACGAAATAGATGCTCCACCTAAGACGAAACTAAAAAAAACGAAACTGAAAAATTACGGAATCTGAAAATTAACTAATTAAAAGATGGATTGATTAAAAACTATCCAGGGTCCAGCAGTTGGTAAACAAACCTTAATGGATAGTCGTGCATCCCTGGTGGTTCGCGATTCATTCTCTCCTCCCCCCTCCATCCATTTTATTTTCGTTTCCCCGCCCTTTCCCTTCGTTCCCTTTCTCGGGTCACGTGACGCCTCGTTCCAAGTCTTCGAGCCGCCTTTGTGCCCGCCTTGTGAAAGTTAATTAACAGGACTCCCTTTTCCCATCGGACGCGAGGAGGACATCCACGTCGGCTCGAGAACAATTTATGCTCCTCCTCGCCCCTCTCTCTCTCTCTCTCTCTCTCTCTCTGCGCGCACGAAACACTGTGACACTTCCGTTCAGTTTTCCATATAGATAAACCGATTTTCTTTGCACGGTGCATCGAATTACGTTGAACGAGGGGAGGAGGGGAGTAATAATTAGCTACTGCTACTACGTGAAAATTGATCGAAAATGGGAAATGAAATTAGAGAGAACTCGTTTTCGAGGATCGATTGATCGAATTTTCTTAAAAACGACATTTTTTTCTCTCTCTCTCTCTATCAATTACTCTTGTATTTTCTTCGTTGAATACACGATTCGTAACCCGTGATCAATCAATTCAATTGTTTGACGAATTTTTAAATTCATAGTTTCGCTCGATACTTCTTCGAAAACACCGTTCAAACATCCATTCCCTTTACAAAATATATCCTCCGATCTTCCATTCCATGCATATACGTTTCAAGCTTCATTTACTGAGCAATTAATCGAATCTTGAGAAATCCTGTCCGGTTCTCGTATCATTCGACAACTCTCCCTAAAACGTTGCCACAAAGCTCTTTGATCGTTCCTGGAGTCCACTCATCCTGCCTCCAATTTTGTAGGGGCAGGATCCCCTCTGGCGGGGCGACGATATCGAAGACGACGCGCTTCCTCCACGTCAATTCCTCCTCCTCGCCTCGAGACATTTCTGCACGAATTACCGCCGTTTATTGGGATCATAGGAGCCTCCTAGGAGAAGGTATTCTCGCTTTGTGGAACGACGTTTCATCGTTTCTTGTTTCTATCCTTTGGAAAAATAGATATCTAAGGAAATATATATCTCGTTCGAACGGAAGGAGAGGAAAAGGAGGGGGGTTTACTGGAATTTTCTTTGTTCTTTGTTCAATCAACGATACAACGTTTGGGGGAGAATTTACGGATTCGTGCAAATTTCCCCAAGTTTCCGGAGTTAAGAGGTCAGTCCGATATCGTTTGGATCGACGCCGGCACACACAGCCTTGAGAGAAACGTTTCGATCCAAATTAAATTTACTTCGCCCTCTACCCACCACTTGCGTAACGCTGTATATATTTAGAATACAAAGTTGGAGGAATTGTACAGTTCCTCGACTTTCTGCGTGTAATTAAGAGTTGGAGACTTTATCGGGATAAAATTATTCCTCCTCTCTTCGTATTCTAATATGGATACAGGAACAGTGGAGTAAAAAAAAAAAAAAAGGAATTCGACTCGTTTCGTTTAACGAGTCGAGTTTGTAAATAAACGGAAATTTCGATTCGAGCGATAAAAACCAGTTTTTTTGCGAAAGTTGCCATTGTTTTTCAAGGTATCAAAAATCATTTTCAATTCTTCTCGGCGGGAATAATTTAAATGGTAGAGAGAGAGAGAGAGAGAGAGAGAGAGAGAGAGAGAGAGAGAAATGAAATTGTCACGTTCAGTTTTATTCGCTGAAAAAAAATTTTTTATTTACAGTCGACAGCATTTCATGTGGCACGCGATTTTCGGCCCCTCGAACGTGCGAATTTTAATCTGATCGACGATCGATTTTCACGATTTCGCGATACTTCACATCCATCCATTACACGCGTACAATTTTTTTTCAACTTATCGTTGGCGCTGAAATTTCTGAAAACCGGCAGGGAAATAATTTATATAATTTACATAAAATTTATAATTTATAATAATTTAATAAGTTATAAATTAAATTATTTATAATTTATAATTTATCGATACGCGTTAAAAATTTTCAAATTTTACCAGAGAATTAATATTCATTTCAATAATTGAAATAAATTCGTTTCACAACGAAAATTTTAATAAAAGGTATTATTTTAAAATGGACTTTTAAAAATCCATCTAACGTAAAATATAATCCATTCGCCCGTTTTCACATACTTGACTATTTAGAAAATTATTAGGGGTTGTTTCTAACGCCCCTATTCGCGCTCGAATTACAATTCTCCAAATCAAATCCTTCCACGTATAGAATCGCTCGAATCCTTTATTCCACCGCAATTCCTTCGCTTAAATTCGATTAGAAGGACTATTGGCACCAGCGTAATATCCTAGCGCGATATATATTTTTCCTCCCTTATAATTTTTTTATTTAACATTACTTAACATTATTTAACATTATTTTTTATTTAACATTAAGCGAAAATGACGAAAGACGAAACGAGGATGATCGGAAGAGAGATACTTGGATAAATAAGATTGAAAATATATATCGAAAAAAAAAAATACGTTTTAATTTCGCGCGAGCCTTTTCGCCCTCTTTTCCCCTTAGTATCGGCTCATAGCGTTCGTTTCCATTGTTTCAAAGAGGGGCTTTGTGCGACACGTTTCGAGAAGCAATCCTTGTTTCGTCGCGGCCGGACCGATAAAGAGTGGCAAAGAAGCATCTCTGACCGAGGAAAATTAAAATTTTCTCGCGGCCAGGGAACAATGTGTCACCATCGTGGCGCCATTGATTAATCGATAGAGAGAGAGAGAGAGAGAGAGAGAGAGAGGGAGGGAGGCGCACGCACGTGATCCTTTGTTCTTCTGCTCTTTGATCTTCGCTCCTCGTCCCACGATCCACGATTCCTCTCTATCTAAGGACCCTTCGATCGACTGGAAAGCTTGTTCGTTCCAGGAAAAAATTGACCCGATTCAAAGCTAATCTCGCAGCTGTAATCTAGAAAAATTCGTTTTATCCCCACTTTCCCAGATTATACATGCGATCTTGTAAACCTAAATCGAGAATTGATAATTCTTCTTATTATTATTATTAATTTGACAAGAATGTGTAAATATCCTTAACTCTGTATATATTTGAAAATTATTATCTTCTTCTTCTCGTGAATATATCAATAAGTTGAAATATTGAATTATTTCATCATCCATGGGAAAAGAATTTCCAGATTATACATGTTGTGAATCTACGAATCGATAATTGATAATTCTTATTATTATTATTAATTTTTTAATTATTTTTAATTATATTTTTATTAATTTTTTTATTATTAATTTGACAAGAATGTGTAAATATTCTTAACTCTGTATATATTTGAAAATTATTATCTTCTTCTTCTCGTGATGGATATATATATATCAATAAGTTGAAATATTGAATTATTCCATCATCGATGGGAAAAGAATTCCCAGATTATACATCTTGCGAATCTACGAATCGAGAATTGATAATTCTTATTATTATTATTAATTTGACAAGAATGTGTAAATATCCTTAACTCTGTATATATTTGAAAATTATTATCTTCTTCTTCTCGTAATGGATATATCAATAAGTTGAAATATTGAATTATTCCATCATCGATGGGAAAAGAATTTCCAGATTATACATGTTGTGAATCTACGAATCGAGAATTGATAATTCTTATTATTAATTTAACATAAATATCCTTAAAACTGTATATATTTGAAAATTATTATCTTCTTCTTCTCGTGATGGATATATATATATATATATCAATAAGTTGAAATATTGAATTATTCCATTATCGATGGGAAAAGAATTCGTTCGATAAATTGCTAATTCAATCTATCGTTAATTATAATATTAAACATTATAATGCGCACGGTAATATTATAATTAATTCGTTTCGAGAAATCCAACTTGATAAACGTAACATCGTTATCATCGCCATCATCATCATCATCATCATCATCATCATTATTATCAGATATTTATTAATGACATTATAATATCGCTATTAATTTTAACAAAATATCACGAGCTTTATTAAATTGTTCGACCGCGATCGAACAATTTCCCAAAATTTCAAAATTTCTAACTTTTCCCCGCCAAATCTTATCGAGCAATCCATCCAACCCCCTCCAAGATAATTTAAATCTTGGCCTGCGTGTCGCGCCGTATTAACCGGAGATAAGGAAACTTATAATATTCGACGCGTTTAAACGTTCGAGAATCTGATAACCGAAAATTATCACACAATTTCCTTCCACGAGATTGTTCCCTTTCGGTTCGGCTCTTATATATCTGCCACAGCACAGGTACGTTCGAAGCAAATATTTATGGAAAACTTGGACTTGGATGCTCGGTCGGCCAACTTTCTATTTACCTTCGTCTTCGTTCCGTGAAATTTGTTTGCCTATTTTGTCAGATGGTACTACTTTTTGTCATTGTTTTCCTCCCCACGTTTTGTTTCCTCGAGATTGTTTTTCCGTCCCTCCCCCAATTCGAAACGAAATTGACCGTTGATGACGTTCATTTGGACGGTTGTCGAACGAAGGATTTTTATTTTCTCCATTTATTTACTTTGCTTTATTATCTCCGCTCTTCTCTTCGCTCTGTGCGTGTATGAGAATAAAAAACGAAAGATACGGAAGGTCCTTATTTCGAAGGGAAGGTAGAATTGGAATCGGTGAATAAAATATACGTTCCCTTCTTAATTAAAGGGTATCGAGCATTAAGAGTTATATATATGTACATATACACACCAAGTGTAAAATTTTTTATCGTTCTCGTTACGGAAAAAAAATCGTATGAACAAGATGGTCCGAAGAATAAAATTTTCTTCTCTTTGTGAAAACGAAAGATAGGGAAACAAGGGTGTCCTGAATTCCCTTCTTACAAATGGAACGAATAAAATATATCTCGTCCTCCATTTTAATTAAAAGCGTTCTTATTCGAAAGCGTATAAAATTTGGGTTGCGTTTTATATTGGAAAACGTGATAAATAAATAAAGAAAAGTTAGACGCACGTGTTGCGGCGTTCCTTCTTTCTTTTTAACTGTAAAAAAATTACTTTGCATTTTCGAAAACGTGGAATATTACGTGCACACAATGAGGCATATATGCAAATATGGAACGTATATATAAACGTAGAAGGAGAGGGGTTGAAGCTCGCGTGGCCAACGAATTTAGTCTCTCGAATTGTTTGCGTTTCGGGAACACGTCGACGCGTCGCAATTGAAACAAGAGAGGTTCGCTCTGTTCCCTTCTGACAGACCTCTGCGTGTCGTTGTCTGCGCGTCGAACGCATTCTCGTTTTTTGCGCCGTTCGAGCGCCACCGCGACATCTGTGTACGCACAACACCGTGCAGAGAAACGAGCGATGATAAACGCGTTGCGAATGAGAAAGAGTGGCGTTTATTGTTCGGTTTTCGTATCGAGATATGATCGTTTTTTTTTATCGTTTCTCTATATTCTCGAATCCTTTCGTATTATTAAACGAATTTTAATATTTTTAAAGCGAGGTGAAGAGAGAAATTCTTCGTTTTTTTAATTTACGATACGAAAGATCGAAGGATGTAAATTTAATAGAATCCCGTGACTGTCAATAATATTCTAAAAATAGGAAAAGATTTTTTTATTGTATGTAAATATAGAAATATAAAAGGATTATAATAAAAAATATGGAAGTCAATTTATAACGATACAACATCCTTTTCTTATTTTTACTCATAGAATATATTGATGAAGTTTGATCGTTTAATCTTGGGGGATATACTGTTAAATGGCCAGATTCAATTTCAACATTCGATCGAACATATATTTGCTAATATCTCCGATCGTTATTTCCTTTATACACACAGTATAGGCGAATACAATTTTTAATTGAAATCCCTTTATTAAAGAATTTATTTTAAAAGGAGATTATCGGAGAATACGATATTCGAGGATTAAAATTATATAATATTCGCGAACATACTTTGAATAAAAATATTCGTTTCCCTTTGAACGTAACGTCGCGGAGTATATAATTGTTCGCCACCGAACAACCCTCGTTTCGTTGCTCTCCGTTACTCATTTTTCAAACGAATCAAACGAATTCCAAGGGAGTTGAGAACTTTGAAAAAATTTCGAGGAAAAATGTTCGCGCAGCACGGTAATTTTTTTTTTTTTTTCGAAACAGAAACGGGAGAAAACGAGGAAAGAGAGTTCGAGAAGAATTCGAAAGATTCGCAATGCGATTCACGCGCTGAAGTTAAATTTTCTCTCTCTNGATTCGCAATGCGATTCACGCGCTGAAGTTAAATTCTCTCTCTCTCTCTCTCTCTCTCTCTCTGTTTCTCTCTCGCGTCTTCTGTCTCTCTCGCGTATGTGTGCGATACAAGGCGAGTATTGGAAACGGATAAACGATCGGTCTAATACTGGAGAATTTACTTGGACGCCGGGTGTCCACTTGGGATCGGTATCGGTATCGCAAGGGTAAATTTTAATTTGGCAGAGAGCCGGAAACACTCGATTCCCTTTTGGCAAATATTTCAACACCTCGTTAATGGAACGGGCAGTTTATTAAGCAGGTGCAAGTGAAATTTAACTCGCACGATTGAAGCCGCTCGCTAACGAGCATCCCATGCTCTAAAAAAAATAAAAATAAAAAGAAGGAAAGAAAAGCGACGACTAGCTGCAATGCGCCTAAATATTGACTCGTGAAATTGTTGGAATTGAGATGGAATCGTGTGAGAGAGATTTCGATTTTTTTTTTTTTTTTTCCCCCTCTTCTTATTTTTATTATCGTCGGCGCGTTGTTTTTCGAAATTTCCTCGAGTGGACGAAATTCGAACGAATTAAAATACCAGTTCCAACGAGGGTGGAACAAATGTAATTCAAATATTCGGGGAAAAAAAAAATAGAAAACTCACCCGTTCGTTTCACGAAATACATTCGTCGAAATTTTAATATGAATAAACATTTGCCGTTATATCAATTGAAAATAACGATCGAGAATTGATGCGATGATAAATGGAACGGTGTTTTCCGTGTTTTCGAAAGTTTACGAAAGTTTCTTTAACGCGAGAAACGAGACGGGGATGAAATTATTAAAAATAACGTCGGCTGAGAGGTCGAGAAGCTGGAGCTGGAGTGAAAGGATTTTAATATTTCGAGAGTTCGCCCCTCGACACTCGACCGACACTTGATTGTTAACGTTTCGTCGTAATTTGTCGTCGGGGAACGATCAAATTTTTAATCCCATCATCCAGACGAACTCCCTTCTCCTCCTCTCTCGAGACGAATTTTTCGGTTCTCGTTATCGTTGCCACCAACCAACATTTCACGAGCATTTATCTCGAACGAAAGGAAAAATTGTTGTTGTGCCAATGCCGTTTCGCTTATTTTATCCTCTAATTATTAATCTTTCAAGTTGATTGTTAAAATTTAATCGTTAAAGTTTTCTTTAAATCTTGGAATTAAATCGTTATTGATTATTAATCTTTTCGACTTGTTTATTATTTTATAATTTTATAATTTTAAACTTTTTTAATTTTAAACTTTTCTGTTTATTTTTCTTCAAAAGATTACGATCCATATACGCGTAAAACGTAAATATTACACGTGTTAAATAAATAAGCGCGATATTCCTGTTTGATATGGACAAAAATATTCAATGTTAAAATTGTACATCTATTACAACACTCGTGACTCCATTTTCGACAAACTTTTATCCCTTATTAATATTAACGTATAATATTATTTCATTAAATATTTTCGTTAACCAATTTCACGTAAAATTAAAATAAATCAATTCAATTGATTCGTGACGTGACGTTAAATTAAAGATTAAAAAAATAAGAACGAACGAAATAGATATTGTACAAAAAAAAAAAAAATAAAAAACAGAAAATATTGAATTTAAAAAAAATAAAACCGTTTAAAAATAAATCGCCCGATAAATTTTCCTCCTTTAAATTCGCCTGACAATGCTTTTCCATTAGAAAATATATATAAAAAAAAAAAAAAAAGCAAAGGCTGCAATCTCCCCAATTTACGATGACCGAGGTTGTCTAATAAATTACGCGGGATCCAGGCGGAAGGTGGATCATTTAACGTTAAAAGGGAAATACGTCGTTGTTTTCAGCGATAGTGGGCAAAACGGTTGTGGAGAAATAACGTTTCGAATGAGAGATGCGACCCGTAATTGCCTATCCGTGGATGTAAACAAAATCTACTACCGCATCTACTCTCGTGGAATTCCATTTCGCCGTGAGCAAATGACGCATAGATAGACCAAAAAAAAAAAAAAAAAAAAAAAAAAAGAAGAAGGAAAAAAAAAGAACGTTCGTTCTCCTCGACGACTAACGTTCCACGCGTTCTCATTCGTTTCTTCGGCAGATTTCGAAAGATAATTTTTCTGTTTGAAAAACCAAGTGTTACCGATCGAGAGAAATTTAAAATTAAAATTGGCGCGGATATGGAAACGTTCGACGAATGTTTCTATTCTTATTCTCGTATTTATCCAATTCATCTCGATTCGGTATTACATTGTCGATTTAATCGTTATGTAAATCCATCCATTTATTCGTCGTATTACTTGATTCCGATGTTATCGATTCGGTAACAGCGTTCGTTAATCATTTTTTCATCGTTTAAATTAAATTTGAAAATCCCGCGTTACACGGGATCGTACGAAGGAGATAAAAAATTCATTGTTTCAATCCCATATTACCGATCGAGTAAATACATTCGATTTTACTTTTTTTTTCTTTTTCATTATTCAAATTTTACATTAAATTTGAAACTTTCTCTCTCTCGATGAAACAAAACGAAAACACACGATAACGATACTCGTCGAGGATGAATCGAGAACCCGTTTTCAAATAACCCGGATAAATTACAAAATGGCGCGATTAAACTTCGTTGAAAGATTGGAAATCGATGGGGACTAGCAACGCCACCGTCAGATTTGCGCGTGGACGCGTATTCAAATAATTAGGTTCACTCGCTGACCGTGTATTTTCGCCATTAAAGTCAAGTCGCCGCCCCGATTTCTCTGCAATTATCCTTTTTTTTTTTTTTTTTTCACGAAGACTGATAACTCGCTTGATAAGTATTCGCGTAAATCGTGGAATCATCGATGAATCGGTGATCTAATCGATTAATAATACCTCTAAGTGACACTTGAAGGTATTGTCGATCGAAAAGAAATGCGATCGATAAATTTAAATTAAAAATTAAATTCAATCGAATGAAATATTAATTTAGCATTGAGTGTTATATAATGTGGATTTTTTTTTTCTTATCTTAAAATCTAGTTTGCATCATCTTGATATAATTTCGATTCGATGAACGCTTTTGAAATCCAACTTAACCTTCGAACTTTAAAATTTAAAAAATAAGAAACAATTTCGAAAGCGAAATTCACTTGAAAATATTGGGAAACAAGAGTGAAGGTAAGAAGAATGAATGTTTTTTTTCATTCTTCGAGACAATCGTCGTCTTTTGGCAAAGAATCTTTTCAAAGAATTTCGAACTTTGTGTCTCAAAGTTATGGAAAACAAGAATTACAACCTGTTCAAACACTTGTTAATTTCGTGTAAATAATTTTAAGATTTTAAAATTAATAAAAATCAACAAATTAACGAGTAATTCGAAAGCAGGAAAAGTTCGTTTCGTTTTAAAAAATTTTAATATTTCGTTAAAAAAAGGGAGAGAACGAATATAAATATTAATGAATAAGCAGTAATGAAAATCTTCTCTCTTGTTTTCGACACGAAAAGGAACGCCATACTTGCGATCTCCCTTCGAAGCCAGAGCACGATTAAAGAGTGCATAAATAAGAGAAGTTCTGTGAATTAAGTTCGAGCAACTAAGCGAAACGAACATCCTTTATATCATCGATGAGACGAGATTAAAAATTACGGGACGATTAAAAACAAAGGATATTTCGTCCTGACCTCGACAAATTTAATAATGAAAAACAATTATTCAATCTCTTCCTTTTTTTCTTTTTCATCGAGCCAAGGAAATAATACCTTAATTACATCATAATTAATAAATTAATAACGATACGATTAAATCATTTTTCACTGATATCAAATATCAAATACTCTTTCGACAATATTATCATATAAACAAATACTTTCGAACGAAGAAATTTTTCCAATCGATCGAGTCAACGTACGTATTCACGAGTTATTTATTTTAATTTAGCCCCAGATGGGAGAAAATTCCTCCTCCCTTTTTCTTCCATGAACATATTCGATCGCGAGCACAACACGTGAAAACGGAGTTTCCTTGAGGGATGCACTGGGCTTTGAGGTTCGATCTAGGTAGGTGCATAAATCGACGTTAAAGCGGAACTACCCTTATCGAGAGATCCACTCCGGGAAAATTGATTTCTCCTCTCGGTTCAAACGGCGTCGACCTTATCTAGTCAACATTTCCGGATTGCTCGTCTCGATATCGTTACTCTTATCGCGTGCACGAGAGTCCACCAATCTGGATCCTTCCCTCGATTTTTCTTTCCTCCTGATCCCCACATTCCTCGAATTTTAACGATTTCGATCGCGGTTAAAGATCGGGATTTGTCGCGTACCAATTCGTATCCACGGTTTCAGAGAAGTTTTGCAAAGTTTTGCAACTTGAATGCGCGTTTCACTGACGAGGATATTTCGATATTCTGATATTCTGTGATCTTATCACGGTTTCCTCTCTTTTCGAAATTAATCACGATCCAGAAATTCATCTTCGAGATGAATAGTTCTCGTTTGTTTAAATTTAATTTTTTTGGTGAAAAGTGATTCTGCGATTTGTTCTGGAGGAATATGATTGGCTTCGATATGGTTTGGTATAAATATATAATGACAAAATGTAATAGTTACGAATAATGTTACTTGCACTTAAGTTTAATAATTTATTCTTTGAAATATAATAATAATTACAAATAATTGCCAAATAGGTTACGTGAAAAGCAGATCGAGCATAAAATCTAGGAAAATATGATAAGTGGAATGAGACATAAGTGGAAAATATGATTGTGGTCAGACAAGTGAAGTCCTTATAGTCGAATGCAGTAATGGATAAAGTTAGAAATAATGTTACTTGCATAGGCTACTTCGATAATTTATCGTTCAAAACATAATAATAATTACAAATAATTAATAGTGTAAATATGAAAAGTGGATCAATTATAAAAATTATAACTATAAATGTTATTCGAGCATTTTAATAAATAATTATTTAAAGTAACTTTACTCGAAATTTTTAACTAGTTACTTTTTCCACGAGTTAATGCTCTGGTCAAATAAGTAATATAAAGACTTTATGAACAGAGTGGCACAAATAACAAATAATAGACACTTTTCTTTCTTCTTATCTTATACTTTCAAAATTTATTAGAATAACGATAGTCCAAGATTTTTTTCTTTTTCTTCCTCTTTCAAACATTTTTCACAACTCGACAAAATTTATAAAAATATTATATTAAAATTTATAAAAATATTTCGTATACCACGAAATTTTAGCCTCCAACGAAATCAACCTTCTTTCAATTCTCTTTAAAATTTATTAGACAAGAATAATCTCCTAACTTTTCCTTCCTCTTTCAAACATTTTTCACAACTTGACAACAAAATTCATAAAAATCCTACACCACGAAAATCTTTTCCACCAACGATTAGCTTCCTAATTTTAGCCTCCAACGAAACCAACCCTCTTCCAAAATTTATTAGACAAGAATAATCTCCTAACTTTTCCTTTTTTCTTCCTCTTTCAAACATTGTTCACAACTCGACAAAATTCATAAAAATCGTACACCACGAAATTTTAGCCTCCAACAAAATCAACCCTCTTCCAAAATTTATTAAACAAGAATAACAAGACAGTCTCCCAAGACTTTTCTTTTCTTCTTTCTCTTTCAAACGTTGTTCAATAAAATTCATAAAAATCGTACACCACGAAATTTTAGCCTCCAAAATCAACCCTCTTCCAAAATTTATTAAACAAGAATAACAAGACAATCTTTTCTTTTTTTCTTCCTCTTTCAAACGTTGTTCAATAAAATTCATAAAAATAATACACCACGAAATTTTATCCTCCAATTTTAGCCTAAAACCAACCCTCTCCCATTAAGAATTAATCTGCTCACGGTCAGGAACTGATAACTGACAAACCCAAGGATACCATCTATCCTTGATTCATCCGATTTCCTCGTGCACACGATCATCCCATCTAAGAACTAATCTCCACCTCCCGGAATCTTCCACGCGGAGGCAGAGGTGGCGGCAGGTTAACCACGATTAGAGGAGAAAAGCCGATTCGAGGCATGGTTTCCTTACATAATTCTGTCCAAGAACTAACGAAGAAAAAGTATTCATTCACCGATAATTGAATCCTTGCGATTGACCAATTCAGATCTCATCCCCTCCTGGTTGAGGACGAAGAGGTGTAAGGGGGTGAGAGGGGGTGTAAGGGGGTATCGTTTCCTCTCAACTCGCGAGAAAGAAAGGGGTGGGCAGCTTAAAGGGGTGTATTAAAAGATTATCGTGGAGGATAAAAATTCTCGAGCAGAAATTATAACGCGATACTGCAAGCGATTTAGAGACATTTCAGGCATGGAGATTCAATTGAGATTCTACTGCGATGGCCCGATAAAGCTTCTCGCTTCGTGTTCCTTCAGAGAAAGATACGGAAAAGATACGATTCGAGAGAATTTTGTTGTCGCGATATTGTTGTCGGACGAAAAGATTCTTTCGAATACAGTGCGCTTTTTTTCTTCCCCCTCCTCTATCCCAAGGTTGAAATGGAGGAGGGCGGTCCGTTCCACTCGAGTTGCGGCCGAGTTCATCAAGAGATCGTTGAAAACAAGTGGAAGAAGGACCTCTTGTTCCACCGGATTTCAGAGAAATGCGATCCTTGGATTTTGAATTCCCTGGTTTTATTTATGGATAGAAGGTAATATTAATGCGATTTTTCGATTTAGAATTTTGTGAAAAAAAAAAAGTATCAATCAAATGGAAGGATCGAAGAGAAATTGGGATTGTTGGAATTTTTTTGGTAATTTTAACATACTCGGAATTTCTATTCGTGATATATTTGGAACGTTATATAAAGGAATCGAGAGAAAAATTTTTCGAATTTTGTAAAAACAAGAAAGTATGAAGAAAAGTATCGATCAAATGGATGGATCGAAGAGAAATTGGGACTATTGAAATTTCTTTGGTAATTTCAATATGTTCGCGATATATTTTGGACATTGTGTAGGGAATTCGAGAGAAAAAATTTTCGATTTCGAATTTTGTAAAAACAAGAAAGTATCAAGAAAAATGTCAATCAAACGGAAGGATCGAAGAGAAATTGGGATGGTTGGAATTTCTTTTTGCAATTTGAGACGTTATGTAGGGGAAAGAAAAAATTTCCGATTTTGAATTTTGTAAGAAAGTATCAAGAAAAGTATCAATCAAATAAAAGGATCGAAGAGAAATTGTGCTAATTTCAACATATTCGCGATATATTTGGGACGTTATATAAAGAATTCGAGAGAAAAATTTTTCGAATTTTGTAAAAACAAGAAAAGTATCAATCAAAGTATCGATCAAATGAAAGGATCGAAGAGAAATTGGGATTGTTGGAATTCGCGATATATTTTGAACATTGTGTAGGGAATTCGAGAGAAAAAATTTTCGATTTTGAATTTTGTAAGAAAGTATCAAGAAAAGTGTCAATCAAATGAAAGGATCGAAGAGAAATTGGGATTGTTGGAATTCGCGATATATTTTGGACGTTGTGTAGGGAATTCGAGAGAAAAAATTTTCGATTTCGAATTTTGTAAAAACAAGAAAGTATCAAGAAAAATGTCAATCAAACGGAAGGATCAAAGAGAAATTGGGATCGTTGGAATTTCTTTGGTAATTTCAATATGTTCGAGATATATTTGAGACGTTATGTAGGGGAGAGAAAAAATTTTCGATTTTGAATTTTGTAAGAAAGTATCAAGAAAAGTTTCAATCAAATGAAAGGATCGAAGAGAAATTGGGATCGTTGGAATTCGCGATATATTTGGGTTGATACGTTATGTAGGGAATTCGAGAGAAAAAATTTTTCGAATTCCATTTCCAGAAATTTCTGATAACAACGGTATACACGTGTAATTGATTCGCGCATTGATTGACGTATCTCCATCACCGTCCCATCCACCAGGTACTTTAACACCTGGATCTGTGCTTAGACAATTAGCACGCTCTACTGTATTTCCTCAGTGTGTGTACTCACTGGCCGGTCAATAGTATTCCGCCGAGTCTGATCAAACAAGTAGTATAACCTCGTATTTAGTCGAGCGCGACAACTGATTGGACGCGATCGCGATTTGGACAGCTGCGAAAAATCTTTTATTTTACGCGACTAATTAAAAAGATATTACTTGAGATGTTACTTCACTTTTATTCGCAATTTTGTTGTAATTGACAATTAATCTATTCTTTCAACGCGAAGATATTTACGATTTTTTTCTTTTTTAACTCGATTTATAATTCCTTGTGAAAATAACCGACGGGTAGCCTAGTTATAATTCTACAATTCGATGCATATTCCTGTCCAAGATTGTATCTTGACAACGTCAGTTCGTTCGATCTCTCATTCTTGTCCGAATTATCGATGGAAGCTCGGCTCCATCGTGTTATTCGCAATAAAATTACACGGATTTCGAAATATACGTAAACGAAGATGTGGAGATACGGTTGAAATCACACGTTCAACAAAATCGATATTAAACTCGAGTATATATATATAAATTCAATGGTCGGCTACGTACCGCTTCATCTCGAATGATATCGGTAAATCTAAATCAGATTAATGACCGATTTCGATGAATGTATTCGAAATGTATTCTCGACACGACATCGTTTCAACAAATTTTTCTTGCGTATATCAAAAATTGAATATAATATTCTTCTCTGTAAGAGAAAAAATTTTTTCGAAATCCTGGAAAACGAGATTCTGGAAACGAAATAAGCTCGGTCTGGATTACGAGGAATTAAGAATATCGATATTTTCCGATACGATACGATCTCGTTCGAAAACACGAATCGAACATTTCACAGAGAGAAATGTTCTCGTTTCAAAACTTTTCCGACTTACGGTTCTGACAGCAAACCAGAGCGCGTTACGTTTTCACGGATACGAGATGTGGTTTACGATCCTCCTATATCTCGCCATATTATTTTTCATAACGAACGAACATCGTATTCTATGGAATTATTAATTCATTGCGATATTTGCTTTAATTAATATAATTGTATAAATGGATATCGAGGGAAATTTCCTTAAAAGGAAAAGGAAGGAAGGAAGAAAAAAAGTCGCACGAAAATTAAAAACTGGAGGGCGGAATTCATTTAAATTGGAAAGACCCGAAGTAATGGCATTCTAGGGGAAAACAAAATTAATTCTGCGAAACTACCGCCACCGAATACTCAGAGCTTTTACTCCGTTTAAAATTAAACCATAATTTCAGAAACTACACAAATTAAAATCTCTTCCGAAATTGTTCTCCGACATCTTGCGTCTTCTTGAGATTCTATTCGCAACAAAGATGTATCAAAGACTTGGGTCCTTTCGAAATCGCGTTTCGCGGATTCGCCTTGCGAAAATTTCGGGTTACGAGAGAAGGGCGCATGCGCGAAAGATTGCGCGCGAAAAACGAACGATGAATCGGGTAAACGTTAATAACCGCAAAATTTAATGGTAACAATTCGTTAAAATTATCCAATGGAGGAGAATTATCCTCGTTAATGCTCGTAAGTTTGTATTAATTTGCAAACTTGGTAATAACGTAATGTACAGGTTCTCGAGTAATGTTCTCGAGTAATACTGGTGGTACACGAGAGACAGATTGTATTCAAAAGTTTATCGTTAACGATATACGAATGCTTTAATTCTGATCGATCACGGTATAAGGTTTAAATTTGATTAGAAAATTGAGTATTACAAGATATTTGGTCTTAACAATATCTCGGTGTTATTCAAGGAATCTAAATAGTTTCGATCGATATTCCTCCAGCTTAAGTCATCCAGGTTTATCTCGGTTCCACCGTGCCACGCAGATAGGCAAATCGATCGTAATCCGTCGGTTTGCTGACTCCGCACAGAGGGGGATCTTACAAGTTGCAAGAGCCGTGTTAAGAGGAGTAACAGAGTGAAAATGAAGGTACCGCTGCTACACGGGTATAATTTCGAACATTCTACTCGAACTTCAACGTTTACCGTCAAATCAAACTTTCAATTACGCTCGATTGCTACGAGGAGGAGACTGTAATTTAAACAAACCCGCTTTCCGATTCATTGTCTTCTCACTCTCGTTAAAAAAGCCGAGAAAAATATCGAGTTAATTCTTAACGCTCCCTCCCCCCTCTAAGTAACAATATCAAAAATCAAAATTGAAGATAAGAAACGAAAGATAAAATTAGAAGTAAAATATTACGTAGAGAGATTCATTCATATCTTATAGCTATCATTCTGTGTATAAAATTCGTAGCTCTCTCTTTCTCTCTCTCTCTCTCTCTCTCTCTCTCTCTCTCTACGTAGAAATATCGGGTAGCAGGTGGTAACACGGTTACCGTATCTAATTTCCACGCGCTCGAGACAGAAACTAAGCGTCGATTGCAATAGGCGAGTTCTAACGAGGCACCAGCGACCAGCCGTTTCCCAGCTCGCATCACGGTTCCCACGAAGTCGTCACTCACCTCCATAAAACGAATTAAGTTCTTCTCGTTAAAAGAAATACACCAATTTCTCTCCCGTTCCGTTCGTATCGCCCGGACGGAACAAATAAACGTGGCAATTAAACCCGGGTGATATATTTTCCGCTTCGTTAATAACGCTCGATTCATTCGACGTTATAACCGAGTAATAATCCGTATATATAAACCTAGGTTAAGTTAATTGACTGTCTTCTTATAATCAAGTTATTACGGTGGAAATTTATCTCCCGTGTTGACTCGCGTGTCAAAGTAGAGAAGAATACGCGAATAATAAATAGAATTAACGAATTGTTATTTTCACTCGTAACATAACCTATATACGTACCTATATTAGCTTCTAATGAATATCGTCATCGTTCGGTAACAATCGAACTTTGGATAAAACGTATCGAAAGTGTTATTAAAAGATAATCTTTGAAAACTTTTATTTCGATCGTACATGATGACGAAATCGCACTTTCTCTCGAGAGAAAAACTTGGCTCGCTATCGCTCTGCGAAGCGAACTTGGCTACTCGTGTTGGCAATTACGCGACTGCAGCGCCATAGGGAATTCGGCAGAGATCGAAACAAGAATAGAGATATCCTCGATACCGGTGGCTCTCGCGTCGTATTTTCTTCTATGGTTAAACCGGGGATAAGGTTGGCACAATTTTCGTTCGCGTGTTTCGCTCTATTCGTTCCGTTGCAACCTTCTGCCTTCTCCCTCTTGTTGTTGTGGAGGCTGATTCCGTTGTTTGATTACTTATGTACGTACGTACGTATGTACGTATAGCCATGTTTACCGGAGAGACGAGAGTCGGGTTTAGGAGTTCGCATTTGCCAACGAATCGTTGGAAATGGGTTCGTTACGTGGGTCGAGATTATTGCTTCTCGTTCAGATTGTTTATCGTTGTATTTGACACGTTGTAATCGGTGATGGGGAAAATTTATATATAGTTGAAGTTACGAATAAACTTATAATCGGAAATAATTGAGGTTACATCATCATCAAAATCATCAATTATAATACGAATAAATGTTATTTAAACATTTTAACAAGTAATTAACAGGGTAACTTTATTCGAAATTTTTAGTGTTTAACTTTTTCAAAAACAAATTAATGCCAACTCTGTAATAGATGTAGACTACTCAACGATTCTAGAAATTGCTATAAGTATATTTAAGCTCGCTTAAAATATTTTTTATTTAAAAAAGAGACTATATACAGGATGATAAGTTTTATAATAATACGCAACGACAAGGATAGCCTTATAAACTTTAAGCTTCATAATCCAAAGAGATAATATCAACTTCTCTCTTCCATCTTCATTCCCTTTTTTTTTCTTTAAAAACTGTATTAACCTAGAAAAGGAAGAAGAAGTAGAAGTAGAAGTAACAGAAGTTTAACATCGATTTATAATCACTTTATATCATATTGCTTAACTTTTCGTCCGACCCTTGCTCCCTCACCTCCCTTTCATCCAGATCACGACCTAAGACGACTAAAAAAAAAAAAAAAAGGGAGGGAGGGAAGATAAATCTTCGTAAAGAAAACTATCGTCCAATTTAAACTTCATTAACGTTGGATGGAAAGATGTTAACGAAGAAATTTCAAATTCACACAGAAACTGTAATTTTTAGTAATTAAACGAGATTTTCATTTATCTTGTTATCGGCTGGTATGGATAGAACTCCATTAGAAGCAACGAGTTGGATGGAAATTAAATAGAGAGATACGTGTCTATTGTCGTTTCGAATTGGGAATTTCGAGAATGAACTCTCTCACTTGCGAATAACCTAGCACTTTCCTCACCTAGTGGTGGAAACCAGAAATAGTTTCCGCCCTGTGACACCGCGCATGTAAATTTTCCACGTGACCAGCATCTTCAACTCGTACTGCACTCCCCCTACGAGAGAGTTTACGTGTTTCAAAGATTTCCATTAACGATCTCGCGAGAAAGATAACTCGATCTTGAAGCAATTCTCCGGTAATATTTTCCTCGATAAGAAACACCGTGGTAACCGATATTATTCAATGATGGGGAATAAAAGAATAGAATAGAATAGGAAAAATAGTCGAGGAGAAGGAAAACAGAAAGGATGGAAGAAAAAGGAAAATTCGATCATAGAGAGAGAGAGAGAGAGAGACAGGCAAATTGGAAAACGAAGGAGAGCGACGAAGGAGAGAGCGAAAGGAAGGAAAAACAAGGATCGGCGAGTGGTTGCTCGGTTGATAGGTTCCCGTAATTACCAATTAACGTGGAATTACACGGCCCTCCCCGAGTTGACGAAAATCTCAATAATTAGCCTCGTTGTGATTCTGACGCCCCAGATACTCGCACGAAATTATCGGGCTTAATTGAGGCCTCCGTAATTGCTTCCAGCCAATCTTATCGCGAACTTTCCCCCTCTCGCTCGTAATCACTTTCTCCAGATCTACACGAAATCGCCATTTTTGTCGTGGAGAGACGCGTTTCTTTTTCCCCCTTTTTACCGAATTTTTCGATCTCGTCGTTGTCGTTGCGTGAAAAATATCTTTGATTTAACGAGTTTTTTTCTTTTTTTTTTTCTTTTCGATGAAATAAAATTCGCTCGGATAGGAGATCGGGGAGGGAAATTTATTTGTTCAAGCGCGTATATTATTTTCCGATGGCGACGATAAATGAATATTTTACGCAAAATACCGGTCGATTTAAATAAAATTATTGAATTTTGAAGATATAAATTGATATTTATCCCCGCTCGTTTGAATTCGAAAGCATTCGTCCGAATTACGAACGGAAAATTAAAATGTCTATTTTTAATTTGTTTCTTATTGTCTTCCCGATTTTACGATCGCGATTTGAAACTCGGTTCGAGGCTCCGTCGACGACGAGAAAGGATCTCCAAGATAAAAATAAAATTGCACGGGTTCGTTTCTTCTTTTCCAGCCAGTCTTCCCAGGAATAATTCTCGTTCGTACGAAGGCAAGAAGCAATCACGATATCCCTCTCTCGACAATTAATCACAACACACCTCGCAAGTTCCTCTCGTGTCTCGAATAATCTCGTGGAAAGGGGGAAAAGAGTAAGAATAAAAATAATAAAAAAAAAAAAATGTTCGTCTTCCTCCATCGAAATTATTAATATTACTCGTCTCTTATAGATAGTGATAAACTCCGTGATTCTCGTGTACATTCGATATTTTGTATACATACTCGTATAAGAAGAAAAAAAAAGAAAGAAACTTTTCCAAGGAAGAAAAGAAGAAAGAAGAGGAGGAGAAAAGAAAACGAACCCTCGTTGAACTGTTTTGAAAGATGGCGCGCAAAACGCAACGACAATTCGAGTGCTCGATTCCGTTCAATCGTCGCGCGCGATACAAACCTCGAACGATCTAAAAAATACACATATATATATCTCACAGTATCTGATATAACGAATCTTCGAATTGATTTCCTCTTCGAATTGATTTCCTCTTCGAATTGATTTCCTCTTCGAATGGCTAGAGTGCGGAAAAAATATGGCGCTCGCCGTTCTTATCCTCTTCTCGAGTCGAACTGCTCGTAGATCGCTAGTCGAAATAAAATCGAAATAAAATCGAAATAAAAGAAGAAGAAAAAGAAGAAGAAGAAGAGTTTATCCTTATCCTTATATGGAGATTGTTGCATCGAAAGTGAAGTGAAGGATCGAGAATGGACGTTGCCGCGTTCTCTCGCTCCTCCTGAGCGAAGGAGAGGAGGAGGAGGAGGAGGAGGAGGAAAGATGCGGGTGGAGATCCTCGCGATCCTCGGCGCGCTCGTCGCCTCCGCCGATTGCGGCTGGAGATCGACGATCCCAGAGTCGAAGCTCGCGTCGAGAAGATGGAACGGCACGTCCCCCGAGATGACGATCGGCCTGATCGTCCCCCACACGAATTTCGGGAGGAGGGAGTACACCAAGGCCGTGAATCGCACGGTGGGCGGATTGCGCAAGAGCTACGGGAGGAGCAAGGGGCAGAGCAAGGGGCAGAGCAAGCTGTACAGCTTCTTGGATAAGTATAACTTCACCCAGCACTCGGTCGAGCTCAGCATGATGAGGCTCACCCCCAGCCCGACAGGTAAAGTAAGCCGGTATTTCTTTTTTTTCTTTTTTTCCCCCTTTCCTCAAATTTCAAAATTCCCTTTCGAACTCCATCTTCTCACTGCGCTTCCTCACTCGAGGAATATTCGGATGATCGATTATTTTTTATTTACGTGATATATATGTGTTAGAAGTAACCTGACTTTTATTTTCCACAGTTCGAGTGTAACTTGATATAATAATTTATGGGCATGGTTTTCCTAAGTTTCTTTAATTTAAACAAAGATGAGGGCCACGTTGTGCGAGTTATCCTTGCAAACCTTCTCAGTGTAAATTTTTGCAAGGAAAAACCCAAGGCTCGAGACAGTGTTGAGTTGGATAGCTGCAAAGAGTTGAAGTCAGTCAGAGCTCGAAATATAAACGAATATATAACTCTATGATAGTAGATGGTCCTTTAAGCAGTTTAGACACCCCATTTGTGCAATATTCGAAGTCAAATTTAACAGACGGGTTACACGATTTACGTAAGATTTATATAAGACAGATTTTATCCCGTTCACAACAGGTAATTAATAATTTTAATCACACGGGAAATAATATCAACGAGGATTTAATTTCAATTTTTAAACACGTAAAACGTGTGAAATAATATACGTGTCGTGTTCATCAGCACGATGAACCAGGATGAAAAGATGATCGAAATGTGGTATATTCCCTGGGAACTGAACAACCCCGTTATTATCCCCGCATCTTCCCCGTTTCTTCCATCCCTCTCCCGTTTCCTCGCCGAAAATAACCGGGAGTCATAAAGAATTCATTTCGCAGGTGGAACACGAACGAATGTGTTTCGCAATATTTCCACGCGGCGGACTCGAAAACAGGGCGATATTGCCCCCGCTTTAATCTTCGTTCGCGTCCCTGGACGAAACACGTGGCCGTCACGCACCGAAGAAGAAGAATTCCTTTCCCTTCGAATTAATCCTGCAAAGTCCTTCGAAATAAATTTGTTAAGACGTTTAAAGAATTAAAGAATTTCTTTCCCTTCGAATTAATCCTGCAAAGTCCTTCAAAATAAATTTATTAAGACGTTGCTATTAAAGAATTCCTTTTCCTTCGAATTAATCCTGCAAAGCAAGTCCTCCAAAATAAATTTGTTAAGACGTTTCTATCAAAGAATTCCTTTCCCTTCGAATTAATCCTGCAAAGTCCTTCGAATTAATTCTGCAAAGCAAGTCCTCCAAAATAAATTTGTTAAGACGTTTCTATCAAAGAATTCCTTTCCCTTCGAATTAATCCTGCAAAGCAAGTCCTCCAAAATAAATTTATTAAGATGTACACGTTTCTATTAGCTCGATACGTGGTTCGTTTTGCGAATACGTTTCTGGGGCTAGGCGTTTTCTTCGTGTGTGTTTAATAGTAAAATTTATTACAAAGTTCGGTTCGAAGAAGACGATCGAAAGTTCACGCGTTAATGAAGGTTTATGTTTAGATTCACGAGGTTGCGAAGTTCTGATGATAGAAAGGATTCCCAGGTTCTGAAAGTTCTCAGTAGCTAAAACTTTCCACGGTAATCGAGATTAAAAATTTTCCAATTGAATTTAATTTTATTTTCTCTTTTTAATACGAAAAAATGAACTAGTGGAAAATGAAGTAAAAATTCGAAGCTTTCTTCTTCTTTTTTTGTTAAACTAATCTTGTTTAATTTCGATCCTGGGGCTATATGTAATAAAATTGATTTATTAGAAAACTGAGGCTGTCGAAAATAAAGTTCATATGCAAATTAAGATTTACGTTTATCACGAAGTTCTAAAGTTCGAACAATTCTGATGATCGAAAGATACAAACCTTCCATGGTAATTCGAGATTAAGTTTTCCAATTAAATTTCCTCTTTTTATTTCAATTCTGAAAAATGAACTAAAACTTCGAAGCCTTCTTTTTTTTTTTTTTTTAAATTAATCTTGTCCAACTCCAACCCATTCCTAGAGCTACGTATAAAACGTAATAAACTTGATTTATTACAAAATTTGTTGTCAACGAATTCTATTCCAAGACATTTACTCATCATCATAAATTCACAAATTTCAAACAATTCTCGAAAGATTTCAGAGCTCTTCCACAGCTCTGATGTTCAAAAACTTCTCCCAAAACCCTCTCCATTTCGCGGGTTTTGAATGAAGCACGCGATAACGCTATGGACCTTGAGTGACACCCCTCAATCCAAGGAAAATTCCTAGAACGAGACTCTACGCTCACAGAACTTCAGAAAACCGAGAAGACTCGATTCTTCTCGATGCCTTCTCGAGAAAACTGATCCCGAGACAATGCTGAAAGGATCCTCTTCTTCGAGAAACTGCGAAACTTGTTCGAAACGGAATATGTTTCTTTCTTCCAATTCTGCTGCAAATATTATTATCATATAGGAATATAGTGGCGTGTGTAAAATCGTGTTCTCGAGAACACGTTTTTTAGGGAAAAGTGATGCGGGAACAACGTTGAAAACACGGCTCGACGTGTTCCCTCATTCTGAATCCGGAGGCGTTTTCATCCACCTGTAGCTCCTAGTCTGTCAGTTTCTCGAGTGAGCATCCACTTCGATGTCACTTCGTTCCCTGCTCCTCTTCCTCCATCGATCGATTACGTTCGATCCTCCAAGACGGATCGCCTTCGATCGATCGATCGATCGATCGATCTTGTTTCGAAAAAGTGGTAGGTTGACGAGGGATCGTTCGAGGTATGCGAGATTCGTTTCGATGCGCTTTCCAATATTTTTTTTTTTTTTCAAGACACATATCCGTGACCGTCGTGGTGTTTCGTATATATTCTTTTTCGATTAACTTTCCAATCAACCAGTCTCGACCAGGATTCTCTCCTCCCTTGCAAAACCGTTCGACGTCCAATTCGCCCTGGATCGCGAATTCTCTGGATAATCGATGTCGCCAGTCACCCTCGAAACGTCGCCTCAAATTTCTCGTCGCGTTGCTCTTCGAAAAAAAAAAAAAAAAAAAACGGTAATCGAAAAGTTTTTTGCGCTCCTTTGCTTTATTCTCCTTGATTGCGGCGTACGTCAAAGTGAAAAATCGATTGGCCCAAAAATTCATTGGAAAATTCGATGGAGAATAAAAAATTTATCCTCCATTTTCGTTCGTTCTTCCCGACAAAATTCGAAGTTTCGCGTTCTTTTTTTAGAGATTCACAAATGGAATTATATTGTCAATGATACGCGGCAAGAGTTGTATATATAAAGAGTAGAAAATGAAATGAGCTTCCGAATCAAACTTGCTTGTTTTTTAGAAAACAAGCTTGTCTTGTAAACGGTCGAAAAAGAGGATAAATTCGATAAACTTCTCGTTTCGAACGGTTTCGTTCGGGTCGATGAGAGGATAAAGCGATTTAGCGGTTCGCCACTCGTCGTCCATTTAATTCCATTAATAATTCGATCCCTTTTGTCGTCGTAGCTCTTGCGAGTCGACACTCTTCGCCCCTTCGTGGCTTCGTTCGACTCGAATCGAATCGAATCGAACGAGATTATATCCACCTTCAACGCTCTGCACATTCAGGTATTTAGATATTCCTTTGAGTCTCGACGACAGCTTTCCCATTGTTTACTGCAAGATGCGGCGGTCAAATCGATTTTCAATTCTCTCGAATATTTTTCTCTCATCGAAATCCGATCGAATCGAGCCTTTATTCTTGCTAAATTTCGTTTACATCTTCGATTAACAAGAGCTTTATATTTCTTATATTGAGAAATGTTAAGTCAACTTGTACTTCAAAACGGAGAGATATTCGACCTTAAATTCCTCCAAAACTATGATCCCAGAACAATTGTCTTCAATTGTCAGTTAAGTTCAGAATTGAGACAATCGTGACGAAAGTATAATAAAAGTTTCGCCCTAAGTTTAGAAGCTCTAAAAAAAGGTGAAGATGAATTTGATTTCCAATGAATTGTTGAGATCGATCGTATTCGTTAAGGAATTAATGAAAGCTGTGATGAAGATAACGATACAGTGTCAAGTGTAAATCACAATATCGATGCCCCACAACATTTTAATAATTCAATATATTCGTGAGGAAATCTAATAATTTCACGTATTATCTGTAAGATACTCGTATGCGCAGAATCATTTCGAGTTGATTCGAAGCTGGACAAGCAACGGTGCCTTCTCGAGCAAAATTTTCCAAAATTTGTAAATTGTTTTTTATTATTTATTTATATATATACGATTCACTCGACAAAATCGGTAAAATATCGGTTATTGCTGGCGAGTCGATCGGCGAAACTCGATCTTTTATTTTCGTCCGATCAGCCGAAGAATCGTTTCGAATTAATTCGCAAAGAATCAAAGACAAGCAACGGTATCTTCTCCAGCAAAATTTTCCAAAATTCGTAAATTATTTTGTATTATTTGTTCCGTTTATTCGATTCACTCGACGAAACTCGATCTTTCGTTTTCAACCGATCAATCAAAGAATCGTCTCGAATTTCGCAGAAAACAAGCGACGGTATCTGCTCGAGCAAAATTTTCCAAAATTCGTAAATTATTTTGTATTATTTGTTCCGTTTATACGATTCACTCGACGAAACTCGATCTTTCGTTTTCGACCGATCAACCGAAGAATCGTCTCGAATTTCGCAGAAGACAAGCAACGGTGTCTTCTCGAGCAAAATTTTCCAAAATTTTCCAAAATTTTCCAAAATTTATAAATTGTTTTGTGTTATTTATTCCGTTTATACGACTCACTCGACAAAATCGGTACAACATCGGTTATTGCTGGCGCGTCGATCGGCAAAACTCGATCTTTCAGCCGAAGAATCGTCTCGAGTTGATTCGCAAAAGAGAAGCAACGGTGTCTTATCGAGCAAAATTTTCCAAAATTTGTAAATTATTTTTTATTATTTATTTATATATATACGATTCACTCGACAAAATCGGTAAAATATCGGTTATTGCTGGCGAGTCGATCGGCGAAACTCGATCTTTTATTTTCGTCCGATCAGCCGAAGAATCGTCTCGAGTTGATTCGCAAAGAATCGAAGACAACGGTGCTTTCTCAAAATTTTCCAAAATTATTTTATATTATTTGTTCCGTTTATACGATTCACTCGACGAAACTCGATCTTTCGTTTTCGACCGATCAACCGAAGAATCATTTCGAATTAATTCGCAAAAAATCGAAGACAAGCAACAATATTTTCTTGAGCAAAATTTTCTAAAATTTTCCAAAATTTGTAAATTGTTTTGTATTTGTTCCATTTATACGATTCACTCGACGAAACTCGATCTTTCGTTTTCAACCGATCAACCGAAGAATCGTTTCGAATTTCGCAGAAGACAAGCAACGGTGTCTTCTCGAGCAAAATTTTCCAAAATTTTCCAAAATTTTCCAAAATTTATAAATTATTTTGTATTATTTATTCCGTTTATACGACTCATTCAACAAAATCGGTACAATATCGGTTATTGCTGGCGCGTCGATCGACGAAACTCGATCTTTTATTTTCGTCCGATCAGCCGAAGAATCGTCTCGAGTTGATTCGCAAAGAATCGAAGACAACGATACTTTCTCGAGCAAAATTTTCCAAAATTTGTAAATTGTTTTGTATTTGTTCCATTTATACGATTCACTCGACGAAACTCGATCTTTCGTTTTCGACCGATCAACCGAAGAATCGTTTTGAATTAATTCGCAAAGGGTCGAAGATAAGCAACGGTGTCTTCTCGAGCAAAATTTTCCAAAATTTGTAAATTGTTTTTTATTATTTGTTTATACGATTCACTCGACGAAACTCGATCTTTCGTTTTCGACCGATCGAATTAATTCGCAAAAAATCGAAGACAAGCAACGATTTCTTGAGCAAAATTTTCCAAAATTTTCCAAAATTTTCCAAAATTTATAAATTGTTTTGTATTATTTATTCCGTTTATACGACTCACTCGACAAAATCGGTACAATATCGGTTATTGCTAGCGCGTCGATCGGCGAAACTCGATCTTTTATTTTCGTCCGATCAGGCGAAGAACGTTGCTAATCACGCGGCGAAATTTACACGCGGATATCGAGAAAAGTTTGGCACGGATGTTGGAAATTTTCGAGGGGATGTCACGTTCGCCTCTTGCCACAAGCCTCGCCAAATCGTTTCGTAACAAGCGCTTGTTAAAGTAACGAGAAATATATATATAAGATAGGCAAAAGGTGAGAAAAGTTTCTCTATTTTATATTTCTTTGCGAAAAGAGACAAGACGAATATTCCAAGTACGGATTGATGAAAAAGCTGTGGAGAGAGGAACAGGGAGGATCTTTATAATCGCGTACTACGAAATAAGTCAGTACCAGAAAAATATAATTAATAAATGTATTATATATATATATATATATATATAATATATATATATGTATATATATATATATGTATATAAATAAATTGATGGAATTGATTGCAATTTCTGCGGGTTAATAAGAGTCGTCCTCGTGAGGAGGATCGTGAAGTGAAATTAAGAAACCGCTGGGAGGAATAATGGGAGGGGGATGGGAACGAGGACAGGAAGAAACGGGGTCAACACCGAGAGCGCATCGAGAAGTGGAGGAAGAGTTTTGTGGGACAGGTCAGGATGCGTCCATGACGGTAACGATTTCGGGTCCGCGTTCTTATCTGTTGTAACCAGCAGCTGATCGATCTGATCGAAATCATGAATAATTAATAAATATTCCAACGAAATCTTTTCCAATATTTTGGATAATAAATATTCATAGTATAATATTATCGTTGTATTATTACATCCGATGTCGCGTTTAATATTTAACGTTTAAAATGCGTTTTAAAATGTTTTGAATAGTTTTACTCCTGACTCTCCTATTCTCTTTTTATTTTTTCCTTCTTTTTCGCAAAAATAATCGATTATTTGTCTCAATATATGTATAATGAAAATGAAACACCGGCAACACCTGGATCTCGTTACGACCGCATTAAATCCAATTAGATCAGATATGCAAAATGATCGAAACTTCGTTAAATCAAATTATAAACGACGAATCTTGAATTATCTTCACCAGCGTTACGTTTACCGTAAAAATAGATCAAGAACAGAGGAAACCGTGAAGATGAACTCGTGTAACCAATAGTATAATCGATTAAGGAAGAAAGACAAGGAAAGATTATTACATCCGTTATTTCGCCATAAAAATTGCGATCGATGGAGTCTCTCTTATCTCGAGATAATAGAAAAATAGGATTCTGAATTTTTCCGCGTACGGAATAAAAAGAATAAAAAAAAGTATTTTCTCTTCCTTCGAAAATTTCGCTCGCAAAATTGATGATGTTCGAATATCGAATATCGAATTTCCGTATACGAGATCGTTTGTCACGAAAGGAAGCATTTATAAATCGCGCGATCTGCAATTGATTGGAATAATTACACCGATAACGAATCAAGAACGATAGTTGATCTTGTTCTTGGAGAAAGAACTTGTAATAATTTTTTTTTATTTTATCCCGTTTTATTAATAATACAGTTAAGGAGGATTATTTTTGCGACGCTCGATCTCGTTTCAAAAAGGAACGATGGCTCCATACGAATAATAAAAAGCTAATAAAAATTACTCTTTCTCCTTTCGAGCTGGCGCGGGGATTTAATTTTTAGAAAGCAGTGCCGCTTTTTATTGTAATTTATTCGGATGATAGACATTATTGAAGAAAAATTAAAAATCACTCGTGTTTCAGAGATCTTGAAATCGCTGTGCAACGACTTCCTCCCGAAAAACGTGTCGGCCATCTTGTACCTGATGAACTACGAGAAGTACGGGCGCAGCACGGCCAGCGCCCAATACTTTCTCCAGCTTGCCGGTTACTTGGGGATTCCGGTGATCGCGTGGAACGCGGATAACTCGGGATTGGAGAGAGTGAGTGAGATGCAAATGTGTCCTTTCCGTCCCTCGTGCTTTTCCACGGAGAAAGGAGGAGAGGGGGAGGAAAGAGCACAGCGTCGCTTTAACAAAATTGTTCTCCGATCTCGTATACTCGAAACGAGCGAAGATGGAATATAAAAGCTTTCCGCTTTCGATTTTAAGATGGAATTTCTCCCGAATTGTTGCGTTTCTCGGATATTTTTACATCGTTTCGAGTTTGTCCATTTCCTTGTTTCGTTTCATTCCCATCCGATATTATCTTTATTCGTGCGTGTATATTTTTTTAATTTTGAAGAATTTTTAGCAGTTTTATTTCTCGTTATTACTTGATTAATATTCGATATATATGGGTAAATGGTTTAATTTGCTTCGATGATTTATCACTCAATTGGATCGATTCAGAGGTTCAGTTTATATATGTAAAGGATTCATTATTTTATATATTTATATGTGAATTGAATAATCATCGTTTCCCCTTTTCGAACCGTCGCATAATGGTTCGAATAATAAGAAGCTAAATTATTCTTTCTCCTTTTGAGGAAATCTCCTTAAACAGAGATTTAATTTTTAGAAAGCAGTGCCGCTTTTTATTGTAATTCATCCGGATATATTATTAAAGAAAAATTAAAAATTCAATCAGTATAGAATAAAAATAAAAATACATAATCAAATATTTGCGAAACCCTTAAATAACCAAAATATCTACAAGGAAGATGTATTATAATTAGTTTGAAAAGCGCTTCGAATTTCACGAACATGCGATAAATCAAACCTTGAGAATTGGAAATGGTCCAATTTCAAAGAAACGAATGTTCGAACGTAAAGCTTAAACAAAGAAATTATAATTAATATGAATTACTTAACTTCAAGTTTAATTTACAAAAAGAAAGCAAGAAAACTTATTGATTTAAATTAAAATAGATATTTCGAGATGTATCCGTTATAATCGTCCATCTATACAAAAAAGAGTATTTTAAAATTTTAACATAACTGTTACACGTGGAACCAATTATTTATCGCGTTATTCGAACCACTGTGCGAACCACGTAACAAACAATTCATTTCCTCAATTAAACATTTCCCTAACTTCTTTACTTCCCCCGACTTCTAAACTTCTCCCCAGAACGTTCCCACGTCATTTTCGTGTCATTTCCTCGCGTTCGTAATTGGAGGTGGAATGGCGTCGTTGCAGAGGGCGTCGCAGAGTAATCTGCAGTTACAGCTGGCGCCATCGCTGGAGCATCAAACGGCCGCCATGCTGAGCATCCTCGAGAGGTACAAGTGGCATCAATTCAGCGTGGTCACCTCGCAGATAGCGGGCCACGACGATTTCGTGCAGGCGGTTCGCGAGAGAATATCCGAGATGCAGGACACCTTCAAGTTCACGATATTGAACGCGATCCTGGTCACAGATCCGCGCGATCTCATGGAATTGGTGAACAGCGAGTCGAGGGTGATGCTTCTGTATTCGACCAGGGAGGAGGCCATCGGGATATTGGGCGCTGCCCACGATTACAAAATCACGGGGGAGAATTACGTGTGGGTGGTGACGCAGAGCGTGATCGAGAATCTCCAGACGCCCAGCCAATTTCCAATCGGAATGTTGGGTAAGCGAAACTAGAGATTTTATTTTATATATATATATATTAAGTAAATAATAATTATTATAATATAATAATAATAATAGTTAATATATATATTAAGTAAATAATGTAATAATTGAAGAAGAAATTTTTCAGATCTGACAAAATTTTTAAATTTGAAATTTTAAATTTCCACTTCGCTTTTTCCCGCCCGTGAGATAACTCGATTATCTCGAATCGAGATGATCCCTTTCGCGAAAAGATCTCCGTTGGAGCGTGTACCATAGAACGACGTGTTTCCGTCGAAAACAGAATTCCATGAATTTATTTTCCCTTAGAAGGGTGGCGACCCAGAACGGTGGAATCTCCAGGAAGGCATCAATTCCCGATTTCCGTGATTCTTACCCTCCTCCTCCTCCTCCTTCTCGTTGAATCGCCCTTTCAATAACTCGAGGCATCGTGAAAATTCTATTCTGGAAAGAGAACCGAGGAAAAATTTCGAGTATTATTATATCGAAATTAAAAATTTCGAATATTATTATATGAATCAACGTGTTGAAAATATACCTTCATCGATCGTTTTTCTTCTCTTTCTTCTGTATCTTCTTCCATATCTCTCTGCTCATCTTGCATAAGTTCGATTTATAAAGCCGTTTAAATGCGAAATCTTTTCCATCTTTCGCACGAATAACAATTAAAGAGAGATTAAAAATTTCCTTTCAATCTTTTTCTCTCTCTTCATCTCCTTTCCACTTGATTTACATCCCCTAATACTTTTTTATGGATGTACATCTCGAGCCAATGCTCGAGTGACAGAGAGCTTCTTCAATTCAATATTTTCACGCGAAGAAGAAGAAGAAGAAGAAGAAGGAGCGAGGGACGAAAATACGAAAGGAGGAACAAAAGGGAAAAGAAAGGAAGGAGAGGATTGCTCGCAAGAGATCGAAGGAGCTGGGAATATTGACGAGTATTCCGCCAATTTTTTACCCGCGTCCTATTTGTACCTGCGAACTCATCGATTTCCAAAGCTTTCTCCCCCGCAGCTAACGCGCGCACAGGGATATCGTGTATCGTCGATATCGAAGCCAGAGAATGGAAACGGAGGAGCTCAATCTCTAGATGTGAATAAAATATTCGAGGGGAGGAATTTGTTTTGGAAATATGACTTTTCGAGATAAAAAGGAAAAGAAGGGAAATTCTTTAAAGCTAATGGAATTAACGAAATCATCGTGTCGATATTTTCTATTAATGTAATTTTTGGTAGAAAGCTGTAATTCGTAAATTCTCATGATGATTTAAATAATCTTTCACAACATTAATGTTACGTTTATATGTAAATTATAATACTATGTCAAAGGGAGGAAGAAAACAAGTTTAAGTTTCTCCAGAGTATTTTTGAATACTCGATCAACGAGATTGTTTCGGGAAGAATTTTAATTATTAATATTTTAACTATTATATTTTAATAACATTTTAATTATTAATATTAAGTATTATATAAATTATAACATTACATCAAAGAAAGGAAGAAAACAAGTTTAAGTTTTTCGAGGGTATTTTTGAATGTTTGAATACTCGATCAACGAGAATACTCGATTATTTCAGGAAGAATTTTAATTATTAATATTTTAATTATTAATATTACATAAATTATAATACTACATCAAAGGGAGGAAGAAAACAAGTTTAAATTTTTCGAGGGTATTTTTGAATGTTTGAATACTCGATCAACAAGAATACTCGATTGTTTCGGGAAAAATTTTAATTATTAATATTAAGTATTATATACATTATTATATATATATAAATTATAATACTACATCAAAGGGAGGAATAGAATACAATAAAATTTAAGTTTCTTTTAAGGGTATTTTTGAATACTCGATCAACGAGAATATTCGATTGTTTCAGGAAGAATTTTAATTATTAATACTTTAATTATTAATATTAAATATTATATAAATTATAATACTACATCAAAGGAAGAAAGAAAACAAGTTTAAGTTTCTCCAAAGTATTTTTGAATACTCGATTAACGAGAATATTCAATTGTTTCAGGAAGAATTTTAATTATTAATATTTTAATTATTAATATTACAATAATAAATTATAATACTACATCAAAGGGAGGAATAGAAAACAACAAAGTTTAAGTTTCTCTTAAGAGTATTTTTGAATACTCGATCAACGAGAATACTCGATTGTTTCAAGAAGAATTTTAATTATTAATATTTTAATTATTAATATTACATAAATTATAATACTACATCAAAGGGAGGAAGAAAACAAGTTTAAATTTTTCGAGGGTATTTTTGAATGTTTGAATACTCGATAAACGAGAATACTCGATTGTTTCAAGAAGAAATTTAATTATTAATACTTCAATAATATTTTAATTATTAACCCTTTGCTCTCCAATGATAACTCTCTATCACCACTGGGATTGTTGCGTCAACTTGAACGGCGACAATATTTATTTATATTTGATTCTTTTATATCATAAATAGATTCCTAAATCCTTTATGTATAATCTTATGAGATATAATCTTATCTTATGGTAATCTTATGAGGCCACCGAATACATCTGAGTCTGGAATTGCTGGTTCGACCGAGCGAAACAGAGCTGGAATGCAAAGGGTTAATATCAAGTATTACATAAATTATAACACTACATCAAAGGGAGGAATAGAAAACGACAAAGTTTAAGTTCCTCTTAAAGGTATTTTTGAATACCCGATCAACGAGAATACTCGATTGTTTCGGGAAGAATTTTAATTAAATCCATTGGAGCGAATTCCTGTCCAATGGGCCGACCTGTCCTTCCTTATTTTCCCCCTCAGCTTCCATTCACCGAATGCAATTCCACTTGTGAAAACTGTTCTCGAACGAATGTATCTCCTTTCCCCTTTTGATTGTTCAGGTGTGCATTTCGACACGAGCACGGAAAGTCTGGTGAACGAGATCACGACAGCCGTGAAAGTTTACGCGAACGGGGCCGAGAATTTCTTGAACGACCCGGCGAACAAGGATCACACTCTGAACACCAAGCTGAGCTGCGAGGGAAGGGAATCCCGGTGGAACACCGGGGATCTGTTTTTCAAGTAAGACAAACGGATCTCGATCGATCCTCTCGATAGATTTTCAAAAAAAAAAAAAAAAAAAAAAAAAAAGGAAGGGAAAGGAAAAAGAATTCGATCGAAATTTGAAAATTTGATGATACGAAGGTAGCGAGTGATAGTGAAAATTTATATATTCGATCGATTAAATTAGATTGGAAGATATGATAATCGCGTAACATTTTGATAAATCGAGTTAATATTGGTTAGAAATTATAATTCTCCCTTTGTCTATTGTTTGTCCGAGTCACGATTCGATTAATCGATGAATTTATCGAAGATAAATTCTGCGATTCACGGTCAAAGAGAGGAAGGAAACGACAAGTTTAAGTTTCTCGAGGGTATTTTTGAATATTCGATCAACGAGAATACTCGATTGTTTCGGGAAAAATTTTAATTATTAATATTTTAATTATATTTTAATTATTAATATTAAGTATTATATAAATTGTACATGAAAGGGAGGAAGAAAACAAGTTTAAGTTTCTCTAGGGTATTTTTGAATGTTTGAATACTCGATTTCGATGCGAATAAAATCAAAATTACAGAGGGATAGGATGTGAATAAATTGATTAAATTCTTGCAAATTCTTGAAATTATACATTTTTCAAAACGAATTTGTTTCGAAATAATTTCCTTGAATTATTATATTATCCTTGAATTATTCATAGGGGAAAAGTACAATATAAGTAAATCGTGCGATCAACATTTATTTGATCAAAAGATTAGAGGATCTTCGAAATGGAATTATTCATAAGGAAATAGTATAATATAATAGTATTAACTTAAATAATACGAATACAATAAATATAATATAAGTAAATTCATCTGATCGAGAGATTAGAGGATGTTTGAATGGAATTATTCGTAAGAAAGAAACATCTAAACATCTAAACTGCATCCTTTATAATGAAAATTCTAAAATTTCTGTTCCCTTCTTACGAAAGGAAAATTCTGGAAAATTCTGGAAAATTCTGGATATAATTTGATGAAAACTATATTCAAAGGAGAATGGCATTTCCTCTCGGTCCAGGTACTTGAAGAACGTGTCCGTGGAGGGGGACCAGGGGAAGCCTAACGTCGAATTCACCCAAGATGGCGTTCTGAAGTCGGCCGAACTGAAAATCATGAATCTTCGTCCCGGGTTGAGCAAACAACTTGTTTGGGAGGAGGTGAGTGAAGGAAAACGAAAAAACATCTCCATCCTTTCTCGCCATCCACGGAATTATTCCCGTCCTTGCACGAGTTTTTCGCGTAGATCAGCGAAACGAAAGCAAAACGTGGAAACCGAACGACTGCGGGAGAGCAAAGAATCCAAGTTGAAAAATATTAGTTTCTCTTAAAGGGAATTTGGGAAGGGAAATAAAAATTGAGAAAAAAGAACTCGAATTCCGACATTGGAAGAAAGGAAATTTAGAGAGACTTCATTGTTACGAAGAATCCTTTCTCTTCACTTTCTATATTATACATCATCGTGATCATCCTATTCTATTTTGTTTATTCAATTTACATTGCTCGACGATGATTTATTCTGCTTGTAATCTCCTTTAAAAATATTCAACCCAAGGCAGAAAACGAAAAAGAATTCGATCCTTGCTCGTACGAACACGATACACCCTCGTTTCCCTGTGCAATTCAATCTATCACAATTGCGCTTGAAAATTCATTCTTCCCAATAACGAAAACGCTTAACTGTCGATCGATCAAATATATGCTCGAATATGCTCGAGGACGATCATATAACACGATTTAAGAAATTGAAATCGAAAGTCGAAGCGTAACACTCTCTTCGATCGAATCTCCCCTCGTTAAGAACGAGGTTCCATCGATCTTAATGAGAATTTAAACAATTTATTCCTAAACATCTTTATTCCTTTAAACATGCATTCACGAAGATCCCGTGAATCGATGCGACAAACCGTTTCGATAACAAGGGGGGGGGGGGGGGTAGGAGAGAGGGGATCACGTCAAAATATTATTACACGCTGGTTTGGATTCACGAAGGGGATTTCACAGAGGGGAAAGTTCGTTTTCTAATGGATGCATTTGACGTTTAATTAACGTCCGGCTTCCTATTGATCGAGAGCATACGCCCCGTATCGATTCTCGATTCGCGCGTTTTCGCGGGTTCACGCGCCAATTGTCATTCCCGTTACGATATAATGACATTCCCGATGCAAAGAGGATCCTGAATTGAAGCTCGAGTTTCGATCGAGGCGCTTTGGCGCGACATTAACGGAGATAGTACGAGTCTCTATCGTTTTTTAGAAAATTTTCCATTCCATTTTCCTTTCGTTTGAATAGATTTAGATAGTAGAAATTGATAGTTAATAAGTAGATTTTACATCTTTCAGAAGTGTAGAAATTTTTCACGTTTCCAGTTTGAAGTAGATTTAGGGGATGGTAGGAATCGATCGATTTGTGTAATAAATAGATTTTAGATCTTTCAAAAATGTAAAAGTTTTTCATCTTTCCAATTTGATTAGATTTAGAGGATAGTAAAAATTGATAGATAATAAATAGATTTTTCAAAAGTGTAAAAGTTTCTCACCTTTCCAGTTTGACTAGATTTAGGGGATGGTAGGAATCGATCGATTTGTGTAATAAATAGATTTTAGATCTTTCAAAAGTGTAAAAGTTTTTCATCTTTCCAATTTGATTATATTTAGAGGATAGTAAAAATTGATAGATAATAAATAGATTTTTCAAAAGTGTAAAAGTTTTTCATCTTTCCAATTTGACTAGATCTTAGAAGATAGTAGGAATCTTTGGATTTTGGTTTGATTTGTGTAATAAATAGATTTTACATCTTTCAGAAGTGTAAAAGTTTCTCACCTTTCCAGTTTGACTAGATTTAGGGGATGGTAGGAATCGATCGATTTATGTAATAAATAGATTTTAGATCTTTCGAAAATGTAAAAGTTTTTCATCTTTCCAATTTGATTAGATTTAGAGGATAGTAAAAATTGATAGATAATAAATAGATTTTTCAAAAGTGTAAAAGTTTCTCACCTTTCCAGTTTGACTAGATTTAGGGGATAGTAGGAATCGATTGATTTGTGTAACAAATAGATTTTAGATCTTTCGAAAATGTAAAAGTTTTTCATCTTTCCAATTTGATTAGATCTTAGAAGATAGTAGGAATCTTTGGATTTTGGTTTGATTTGTGTAATAAATAATTTTGGATTTTGATTTGTGTAAGAAATAGATTTTACATCTTTCAGAAGTTTTTCATTTTTCATTTAACTAAATTTAGGAGATAGTAGCAATCGATTGATTTGTGTAATAAATAGATTTTAGATCTTTCAAAAGTGTAAAAGTTTTTCATCTTTCCAATTTGATTAGATTTAGAGGATAGTAAAAATTGATAGATAATAAATAGATTTTTCAAAAGTGTAAAAGTTTCTCACCTTTCCAGTTTGACTAGATTTAGGGAATAGTAGAAATTGATAGATAATAAATAGATTTTATATCTTTCAGAAGTGTAAAAGTTTTTCATCTTTCCAATTTGACTAGATCTTAGAAGATAGTGAGAATCTTTGGATTTTGGTTTGATTTGTGTAATAAATAATTTTGGATTTTGATTTGTGTAATAAATAGATTTTAAATCTTTCAAAAAAGTTTTTCATCTTTCCAATTTGATTAGATTTAGAGGATAGTAAAAATTGATAGATAATAAATAGATTTTTCAAAAGTGTAAAAGTTTCTCACCTTTCCAGTTTGACTAGATTTAGGGAATAGTAAAAATTGATCGATAATAAATAGATTTTATATCTTTCAGAAGTGTAAAAGTTTTTCATCTTTCCAATTTGACTAGATCTAGAAGATAGTAGGAATCTTTGGATTGATTTGTGTAATAAATAGATTTTAGATCTTTCAGAAATATAAAAGTTTTTCACCTTTCGTTTGACTAGATTTAGAGGATAGTAGGAATCGATCGATTTGTGTAATAAATAGATTTTAGATCTTTCAGAAGTATAGAAGCTTTTCACCTTTCCAATTTGACTAAATTTAGAGGATAGTAGAAATTGATAGATAATAAATAGATTTTACATTTTTCAAAAGTGTAAAAGTTTTTCACCTTTCCAGTTTGACTAAATTTAGAGGATAGTAGAAATTGATAGATAATAAATAAATTTTACATTTTTCAAAAGTGTAAAAGTTTTTCATCTTTCGTTTGACTAGAGGATAGTAAAAATTGATCGATTGTGTAATAAACAGATTTGGGTTTAGAGCATTCACGCGCCAATTGTCATTACGATATAATGATATTCCCGATGCAAAGAGGATTCTAAATTAAAGCTCGAATTTCGATCGAGGTGCTTTAACGCGACATTAACGAGCAACCTCTAGAAAATTTTTTATTTTTCGAAAAATTATTACGCCTTTTAGAAAATTTTTTACTACTTTCTTTTGATTTAGAAGAGAATAGAAATTGATCGATTTGCGTAATAAATAGATTTTACATCTTTCAGAAGTATAAAAGTTTTTCACTTTTCCAGTTTGACTAGATTTAAGAGATAGTAGAAATTGATAGATAATAAATAGATTTTACATCTTTCAGAAGTGTAAAAGTTTTTCACCTTTCCAATTTGACTAGATTTAAAGGATAGTAAGAATTGATCGATAAATAGATTTTACATCTTTCAGAAATTTTTCACCTTTCCAGTTTGACTAGATTTAAAGAACAGCAGATATCGATCGATCTGCGCAATAAATAAATTTTACATTCTTTCAGAAGAAAAATCCTGGAAGACTCTCGATTCGATTTAAATCTCGACGAAAAACTCGCATCTCCAATATCGTCTTTCATTCGTTCACGAACGAATGAGCGAGTGAACAATTGACGAATTCATCTTCGAGCGCCACCACCACTATATTCAAAAATCTCGAACGCTTCGCCGCCAAGCTTTTCTCCGTCCACGTCCGACAATCGAGCATCCCATCCGCACGTTTCGAGCAGAGTTTAATATTCGAAACGCGCCCTCGATTCCCCTCCACCTTTGCCAAACACGACTTCCTCTGCCCGTCAAAGCTCGCGAAGCAATAGCTGTTCGCGGGGGGTCGGCTTCGGCCCGTGTTTTTCGGATCGGCCGAGATTAAGAAAATCTCTCGCGCTTTCGGGGACATGGAAAGGATAATCCTAAGGTGGAACGTGGCAGTGAAAGGACTGCTCCTCGTAATTCTCTCGCGTTTAGATGAAGCTCCTATTTTTGGGCGAGGTTTGTCGAAAGACCAAGTTTGAATTTTTTTTTTTTTTTTTTTTTTTTTTTTTTTTTTTTTTTTTTTTTTTTTTTTTTGGTTTTGGATCGAAATCGTGCTCGAAAAACTCATAGATTGCTTCGAAGAAAATTGTTATCTTGGATTGTTATCTTGGATTGTGTATAGTGTGTTTAGTTATTGGTAAGTGATAGGGGTTTTGTTTGTATTTTTTTAATTCGTTGGTAAACAAATGAGTGTGTAGAAACTGCTCGACAATTTTTCTTTCTTTGCACTTTCTCACTTTTTTTTCTCTCACTTTTTCTTCGTGTCTCTTCTCTATTTTCACGGTTGCGCAATTTATTTCTCGCGACCGGATCGTTTTCTGAAGTAGCGTTCAACCGTGCGTGCAAACGTGTACGTTTGCCATGGGTATAATTTTCATTTCTCTTGGAAATTTAATCGTCAGATTTATCGCGCCGATTTCGCCTCCTTTCTCTTCGCCTTGCATAAACTTTGAATTCTCTCGTTTCGCGCCTTTTTGACAATCGACTCTCGGCGAGGATTAGGAAATCGTTTCGCTTCTTTTTCCTCCGTTTTTTTCGTTCGCATTCGCCATTTCCTCCTCGCGTTCATCAAGTGTTTCAACCTCGTGGAAATTTTCTTCTTCTCGAGTACCCGTCGAGCGAAAAAGTATTTCGAGTATTTTATTTTTTAATTTTAATCTCGATTACACGAAATATGATCATGAAATTTCCAGAAATTTCGTGGAAATTCTCGAGTTATTCGTCCTCTACACGAGCAAAATTATTTCGAGTTTCTGTCTTTTAATTTTAATTTTGATTATACAACATGATCACAAATTTCCAGAAATTTTATGGAAATTCTCTTTTTCTCGTGTATTCGTCGTCATTTGTACGAGCAAAGGTATTTCGAGTTTATTTTATTTTCAATATTTTCAAAAAATTGTCCCGTGGAATTTTTCTTAAACAGAGAAACACTCGAACCGACTTCACATTTCTCGTTCACAGTTCTTAATTCTTCAAACCCTTGCGATACAAAATTATTGTTTAAAAATTACTTCTCGTTTACTTTCTCGTATTAAATCGTATTCGATTCTCTTTTATCCCCAAATTTTCTCTTGCTTTCTCTCACTTTTTCGAATCACTTTTCGGATTTTTATCTTCTAATTTCAATTTCGATTACACGAAATATTTTTAATATTTCGAACTTATTTTAATATTCATACGTAATACGATCGCACAAATTTTCAAAAAATTGATTTGTGAAATTTTTTTTAAATAGAGAAACACTCGAATAGATTTCACATTTCACGTTCACAATTCTTAATTCTTGCGATGCGAAATTATTATTTTATCAAAATTAACGTGAAACTTCTCGTTTATTTTTCTTTTTTTTTTTTCATATTAAATACTCAATCGATTTTCTTTTATCTCCAAATTTTCTCTCGCTTTCGTACCTTCTCTCACTTCTTCGGATCACTTTTCGAGTTTTTATCTTTTTTTTATCTAATTTTAATTTAGATTACACGAAATGTTTTTAATATTTCGAACTTATTTTAATTTCAATATTCGTAACGATCGCACAAATTTCCAAAAAATTGTTTCGTAGAATTTTTTTTAAATAAAGAAACACTCGAATAGATTTCACATTTCTTAATTCTTCTTCAAACCCTTGCGATGCGAAATTATTATTTTATAAAAATTAACTTGAAACTTCTCGTTTATTTTTCTTTTTTTTTTTTTTCATATTAAATACTCGATCGATTCTCTTTTATCTCCAAATTTTCTCTCGCTTTCGTACCTTCTCTCACTTCTTCGGATCACTTTTCGAATTTTTATCTTTTTTTTATCTAATTTTAATTTCGATTACACGAAATATTTTTAATATTTCGAACTTATTTTAATTTCAATATTCATACGTAACGATCGCACAAATTTCCAAAAAATTGTTCCGTGGAATTTTTTTTAAAGAGAAATACTCCTTTTTATAGAGAAACTCGAACAGATTTCACATTTCTCGTTCACAGTTCTTAATTCTTCAAACTCTTGCGATTATTAAAAAATTATTATTATAAAAATTACTTCTCATTTTTTCGTATTAAATATTCAATCAATTCTCTTTCATCTCCAAATTTTCTCTCTTCTCCTCTTTCGCAACCTTCTCTCACTTCTCCACACTCCAAAACCACTACCGCTACACATATATACCACATATATTCCACTGTCGAAACCGCGAAAACAATTACGGGAAACGTATAACACGTAAAACACGAGAGAGAGAGAGAGAGAGAGAGAGAGAGAGGGGGCGCGCGTATCGGAGCGACACGTTTCGAAACGTTGGAAAACGATATGGTTGGATACACGTGGATATCGACAGGCTGGTTGGGTAAACAGTGATGGGACCGAGCCAGGAAATCCCATTTCGAATTTAATTAGTCGCGTTCCAGGGTGAAACGGTATTGAAAATCCGGCGTTAATCACGCTAATCGAGCCAGGAATAAAATGTCGACTTTCCGTGCTCGCCACGTGGCCCGCTGATCGACGAACGATGAAATTGCGAGTCGAAAGTTTGCCGACGAATATTCGCGGTTTCAGACACACGGCGCAATGTTTGAAGGATTCATGGATCATCGAGGACGCGTAATGGATTGCTATCCGATTTTGAGAACGGATGAATCGATGTGTTTCTCAACTTTTTTCGTGTTACAAAAAAAAATAATTTTATTATTATTATATTAGCCTGACAATGGAGGAAAAATGCTAATGATAATCTCCATTTTTTTTTTCAATTTTGGCTTACTGCTGTTGATATTCGTTGAAGAAACGATCGATTACGCGTTCTGGTTTGTTTTAATTCTGACAGCTTGGACTTTGTCGCGGCTAAATGTTTGACGCGGTTTCCATCCATGTTACACGCTAGCTCGAACGTAGCTATCGATTAATTTCGCTTTCCACAACATCAATAACCTCTTTCTTTTAAAGAAATATTCGAAACAAGATTGTAACAGGATTGAGTCTCCGTTTTCCCTTCCAAGGAGCAAGCTTCTCGAGAAATATATATACAAGTTGTATATATATATATATATATATATATATACACTCGCGTTGTTGCATTAACTGCATTCTCGAAGCACTTAACCGCAGAAAGCACGCTCGTCCGCCATTTTGTCGATGGGCGAGGCGGTAAGAAATTCCTTAAGAAATTACGTTTTCCTCTTCTCTTCGTTCAATTTTATTCGTCGCATTTGTCAGCCAGCCAATAAATGATCGAGCCGCAAGGATCTTCTCTTCTCTTTAATTACTTTTTTATCGTCGAAAGAGTTTCAAATTCGACGCAATGCTCGATTTAATTTCTGCGAAGTTATATGCGCTTATATAGTTGTAGAGCACGCAATGATGGCTGACTCGAATTGGAACAACGCGGAAATAATTCGAATGGTTACGCACACACGTAACGAGGAACGACGAGGAAGCGGAAGTTCTCTCCTCTGACCTCGTTCCATCGATACGCTAAATTAATTCGAACGGAAGATTTCGATATTTCTTCCTCCTTCTTTCTTCCTTTCTTTCCTTTCGGTTATTACTTTTGATTAGATTGAGAAATTATGACGAAGAATGTTTTTGGTTATTTTTTTTTTTTGTGTATTTTTTTTTTTTTGGTAATTGAGAAATTATGACGAAGAAGATTTTTGGTTGTATTTTTTTTCGTAATTGAGAAATTATGACGAAGATTTTTATCTTTTTTTTTTTTTTTCGTGTTGATTGTTTGACGAGTATTGCGAAGAAAGAAGGAAAAGAAAAGGGAAGGAAAGAGTATCCTTCGGTTTATTAGCGAACTCATTGATGGAGCTTCTTTAAAAGGAAATATTCTTCCCTCTTCTCTTATTTTTTGTTTATTGTATACGGTTGCTGACGGAAGAGAGAGTTCAGCAAGCACGAGTATCCTCTTCTATAAATACAAATGTAAGATTTGGTAATTTTAAATTAAAAAAAGAAATATCGTAAAATTATTTTATTCAGAACGTATTAAAATTTCGAGCGCATGAAACTCTTCATTGGGATCACTGATTTACCGTTTTGAAACTATTCGCGGTTCAATTTTAACCATTTTCCATAATACCATCATCTCATATATTTTTATCGATAATATCGTTTTTCGAATGATATGGAATCTGCAATCGAGTCCCTCGTCATTCGATATTTTCCCCTGAATGGGAAAGCTTAGCCGAAACGGTCTCAACGAAATCGAGTTTTAATTTTCTAACCCTATCTACTTTCATTTTCGAGATTTCACCGTCGACCAGAACACGAATCGCAATTTCATGTTCGAGAATTCATTGGCAGGTTCGTTTAACGAACGTGTATAAATTAATTAATTCCAGTCGCGTACATTCGTAACCGAAAAGTAATTATTTTGTTTTTGGTGCAATGGAATAGCAAGGAAAAATGTACGAAATATAATGGAAATAACCAACTATCGTGAAGAATAATATCGATAGATGAATTGGAAATACCATCGATAGTAAACAGAAATATTTAAATTTAATTTTGTTAATCGTCTACAAATTTTTATTCTTATTGGTACAGCAATAATTATTGTTGTATATCAATTAATTCTACAGTATTATGTGTTCATACAATAAAACCAAGAAAACCAATCCCTAATATGGCATAAATTATCCCTAAATTTCCAAATTCGATTCAATAAAAATTGATAAAAATTAAGATACGATTAAATAAATCTTGTTACACGTAGATTGATGATACAAATGTCAACAAGTTTATACAGTAGTTTATACAACGGTACAGGAAGACAATCGTTGAAATCGAGTTGAAATCTAATTAAGATAACGATGGAGAGCCTCCACGAACTTCTAGTTTCCGTTGAGAAGACAAAGCAAGACAAACAATTGTCGATAGGAAATGAAATATTAATTGGCGTCGCGACTACCTTAAGGAGTTGCAGAGCATCAAGAGGAAACGAATATTGTCTGCGACAACTTTTCAACGATCTTTCGCTAATTAAAACGGCAAACAACATTTCCCATTTAAAATGTACAATCCTATTTACCACGTATTTATAGAAAAAATTCGATATTTATTTGAAGTAACTAATTAAAAAAAATTTAATTCAAACTTAATTTTATCGAAAGTTTCGATCCACGCGTCACGAACGTTCCGTGCGAAATGACCTGTCGAGCTCCGATTTGCTCTTATATACTCGCCGCAACCGAGTTCACGAAGTCGAACGGAAACGCCCGAACTTCACCGATTTCGCGAAAAATGATATTTCTACCGCAAGCGACCAATCCGTATACCACGTAAAAGCAAAATACGTACAGAAATACGAAATGCACGCGCGCATTTGCACGATTCTCGAATTCTACGCGATTCTCAAATTCTAAACGAACATTAATTAGCTCGCGTGAGGGCAATCAGCGTTTCGATAAATACATCGATCGGAAAATCCGTAAATTCCGAAACGTAATCGCGCGAGATACAACTTCTTCCAATTCTCGCCCGTTAATCCGACAGTGGCCGAAATCGAACGAACGAATCACTAATCCAGCGCTGGATCGGCCGCATGATTAATCATTGAAAACGGATCGACCCGACATTCTCGAGTGGTTGCCACCTCGATACAGGAGAGTGTACGCGTTATCGCGTACAATCATCGACCATCCATATACCGCGTGTGACGACGCGCGATGCACGCAGTAGTAGTATCACGACCGGAGCGTAATTCGAAACGCGTGGGTGACGGCTAATTAAGGGAATTTCTCGCATTGCGTAACCGGCGGCCGGATATTACCCCACCTGACAGGTCAGATTTCGATTCTCCGCGGCGTGATTCATCATCGAATTCGAGGGTGAATTTGAAGGGGGACCCCGTCTCGATCGATTTAGCGCCCGCGTGCTTCGAGCGTTTCGCCATTAACTCCGATGATTGGGGGCTTGATGGAACGCGACTCGGAATGCGATTGATGATTTTGTAGCGCGCTGATAATCTTCGTATCCCGATATTTCGATATTTAAGCGAGTAAATTGTATATTCCAATTGTCCTCGAATAATTAAAAAAAGAAAAAGAAGCGAAAAAAAAAATTCGACTCGATTCAACGATTCTTGTATACGAGCTGTAATTTCGTAAGACGTTTATTTTTGCTTCGATCGCGGACGAGAGAAATCGAAAGTTTCGCGGAAATTAGGGGATGTTGCGGTTTGGTCAATTCGTCGGTTTGGATTTTGGCGAAAGAAATCGAGGATTATTGGTTATGAAATATTCGAGATTCGAAAAAACGTGCTAATGTTTCGTAATGTTTTGAACAAAAAATTATTGATCATCTGGTTGATGAACTGCAATCGCTGCTAGTATATTTGGAAGATTTATTAGGCCAATGATTTATGAATCAATCAATCAATGCAATATTTTCGTGGATTTCATTTGACAATTGTATTTCTGATTCCGTCTCTGTGACGATACTTTTATTAGCAATTGTTTAATAATTTTTGGCTTGAATTATTTTTTATATTTTTTGATAAAATTTTTGGAAAATTGTCCAAGATTAATTAGACTCGATGAATTATATAAAATAGAATTTTGGAAAGTAATTTAACGACAAACAATCCTAAGATTTGTTGAATTTGTGAAGTTTATTGCTTCAAGTTTGAAGACTTCATCCATGGATTATTCGATGTCATCGAACTTCCCTCTGTTTTCGCCAGAGTATCTTCTTAGAGAAGTTAGCTTCTTCGACTTGAAGAGCTTCCTCCTCGAGTGTTACCCCCAATGCTGGGATAAAATAAACTATTTAAGCTTATCGTTTAGATCGAAAGATGTTACTTAATTAGACTGCTTAAAGTGAATATATAAGTAGATATTGCTTCTAAAAGAATATTGAATATTTTGAAATAAAATATAAATAATTATAAAAATGGAATCGCTTTCATATATGAAATATATGAAGAATATGAAAGATAAAAAAGAACACGGAATACGTAAACCTATGCCAAAAATAATACAAGCCATTGATAAAAAAAAAACTTGTCTCATGATTAAAACATGAGATCATAAATTTAAAATTATTAGATTCCACACGGTTGAATCATCGCTTAAAGTTCTCTCGTGTTGGCAATTGAAATCATTTCAAAGTTTCTTTTGAAAAAGTTCCAGGAGACTGCGACTACCATTTCCTTAAACTAAACTACCTCGATTGCAATAACGAATCAAATAAAGAATCGATGAAATAGTTACCCAAATAGAAATTGCGCGTAAACGATTAAGACGACATTAAAATTCGTAATTTCGATTTTAATAAAAGATAATTCCAAGTATCCAAGATATTCGAAAATAAAAAACTATAATTATTCCAACGTGTATCGTCTAATACAGATAGTTCAAGTTAATAAGCGAAGACGAGTCAAAACTTCAAGTTTTCTTTCACGTTTTAAAATTAAAAAAAAAAATGAAAAAAATATAATTCATCGATTTATTTTTTTCTCTCTCTTCGCACATTTGAAACATTCTATCAGAAATTTCACAAAATAATTTATCCACGTTCGATTCGAACGAAGATAATTCGTTCAAAAAGAGAAACATCAAACGCTTCGTGTAACTCGCAGCCATTGTGATAATCGAGTCAGCCGAGCGGCTCTATGCAAACATCAAGTTTGTAAAATTACCGCTGTAGTCACATCGTCGAATACATATTTAGAAGGATAGTTGCACCAATCCTGGATAGAAGTTGCGACGTTTGGCCACGTTCCAACGTGTGCCAATGATGTCTCCTGTAATCGTTACAGGAATAACTATTCGAGTACATTGCCACTAATCTGCAAAACGCGAATCTTCTAGAACGCCATGAATCCAGCTTCCAGGCGATGTTTTTACGATCCTGAATCGACTTTTACGGTCTTGTTTCTCGGTCAATGTTCTTGTTACGCGAATTCGTGACATTTTCGATAATTTTGGATGTTGCAAGAGAAATCGTGTTATTTCTGGCGAATTTGTGAAATTTTGGATATTTGGGTGTCGTAAAAGAAACCGTGAAATTTTGGATATTTGGAAATTATATAATATTGCGAAAAAAATCGTGTTATTTTTAGGAAATTTTCGATATTTGGATGTTGCAAGAGAAATCGTGTTATTTCTGGCGAATTTGTGAAATTTTGGATATTTGGGTGTCGTAAAAGAAATCGTGAAATTTTGGATATTTGGATATTGCGAAAGAAACAATCGTATTATTTTTAGGAAATTTGTGAAATTTTCGATATTTGGATGTTGCAAGAGAAATCGAATTATTTCTGGCGAATTTGTGAAATTTTTGATATTTGAGTGTCGTAAAAGAAACCGTGAAATTTTGGATATTTGGATATTGCGAAAGAAACGATCGTGTTATTTTTAGGAAATTTGTGAAATTTTCGATATTTGGATGTTGCAAGAGAAATCGTGTTATTTCTGACGAATTTGTGAAATTTTGGATATTTGAGTGTCGTAAAAGAAACCGTGAAATTTTGGATATTTGGATATTTGGATATTTAGATATTGCGAAAGAAACAATCGTGTTATTTTTAGGAAATTTGTGAAATTTTCGATATTTGGATGTTGCAAGAGAAATCGAATTATTTCTGGCGAATTTGTGAAATTTTTGATATTTGGATATCGTAAAAGAAACCGTGAAAATTTGGATATTTGGAAATTATATAATATTGCGAAAGAAACCGTTTTATTTTTAGGAAATTTTCAATATTTGGATGTTGCAAGAGAAATCGTGTTACTTCTGGCGAATTTGCGAAATTTTGGATATTTGAGTGTCGTAAAAAAAACCGTGAAATTTTGGATATTTGGATATTGCGAAAGAAACAATCGTATTATTTTTAGGAAATTTGTGAAATTTTCGATATTTGGATGTTGCAAGAGAAATCGAATTATTTCTGGCGAATTTGTGAAATTCTGGATATTTGGGTGTCGTAAAAGAAACCGTGAAATTTTGGATATTTAGATATTGCGAAAGAAACAATCGTGTTATTTTTAGGAAATTTGTGAAATTTTCGATATTTGGATGTTGCAAGAGAAATCGAATTATTTCTGGCGAATTTGTGAAATTTTGGATATTTGAGTGTCGTAAAAGAAATCGTGAAATTTTGGATATTTGGATATTGCGAAAGAAACAATCGTGTTATTTTTAGGAAATTTGTGAAATTTTCGATATTTGGATGTTGCAAGAGAAATCGTGTTATTTCTGACGAATTTGTGAAATTTTGGATATTTGAGTGTCGTAAAGGAAACCGTGAAATTTTGGATATTTAGATATTGCGAAAGAAAAAATCGTGTTATTTTTAGGAAATTTGTGAAATTTTCGATATTTGGATGTTGCAAGAGAAATCGAATTATTTTTGGCGAATTTGTGAAATTTTGGATATTTGGATATCGTAAAAGAAACCGTGAAATTTTGGATATTTGGATATTTGGATATTTGGATATTTGGATATTGCGAAAGAAACAATCGTGTTATTTTTAGGAAATTTGTGAAATTTTCGATATTTGGATGTTGCAAGAGAAATCGAATTATTTCTGGCGAATTTGTGAAATTTTGGATATTTGGATATCGTAAAAGAAACCGTGAAATTTTGGATATTTAGAAATTATATAATATTGCGAAAGAAACCGTGTTATTTTTAGGAAATTTTCAATATTTGGATGTTGCAAAAGAAATCGAGTTATTTCTGGCGAAATAACATTGTGAAATTTTGTATATTTGGATATTGCAAGAGAAATCGTTATTTCTGGAGAATTTATGAAATTTTGGATATTTGGGTGTCGTAAAAGAAACTGTGAAATTTTGGATATTTCGATATTGCAAAAGATATAATGAGTTAATTTAATTTTCGATTAATAATGATTAATAACTTTATTATGAATTTTTGTTAAAATTGAGTTAAAACCGATCTGTATTTCGCGATAATAAATTTTTAATCCACGATTGTTTTCTTTATTGAAAATATCGTACTTCACAGACGTAACAGATGGTAAAATCGATCGTATTAAATTTAATTTACAGTTTAATCAATGTAATTACTTTATATCCAATTTAATTTATTTCGCCAACGAAATAAACGATAATGATTTAATCCCGAACGATATCTAAACAAAATATTTAAATAATTATCGAATACAAAACAAGAGACGACACAACAAACTTTTCTAAATTTCCTCTTCATTCCCTCTTTCCCTTTTTTCTTCTTTCATCGCCTTATACACCGTTCACAATCTCATCACAGTTTAATTAACCATTTTTATTAAAAATTTCTTTAATAATTAAATATAAAATAAAGATCTGTTCGAAGAATCGAAACGAGATGTGATTAACCGAGATTGGATTATCCCACTTATCCCATTCGATCCAGTGTACTCCTACTTACAAGCGGTTTCATTGGATTAACACAGCCCATTAACGCGATGTCGCGTCGTTATCGGCCGCATCCAACGCATCGAGCCTCAATCGAGCCCCTGGAACACGTCTAAATACCGGCACAGAGATGGATGCACAAGTTTCTTACCGAAACTCGATACGAACCAGATGTTACGAAGTCCAGAGTAATAAACTATCTAACGAGCCACAATGTATAACTAACCTAACTGTATATATGACTGCTAATGGAACGTGATTAACGCTGGCTTTCTAACAAGATCATACACGAGAACAAGTTCTATGCAACTTCTGTTCTCCCGCAGCCTATCTCTGAAAGAGTACACCTTTCGTTAAAATTATCGTAAAACTTCATTAGCGATAACGATATCCTACCGATCTCGAAAATCGCGTACACCTTGATCGCGAACACCTTGATTACGAATTTTTCTTCTTAATTTTCTTTTTTCGATAATTAATTTCCACCCGTTATCTATTATCATTAATTAAGAAAAATTTTTCTTTCGCGAGATAAAATAATTAACTCGGTTTAAATTAATAGATTATAAATGAACTTTAATGACCAGATATGTGTCTTGTTATTTTTGTGAATATATTACATATTTATTAATTAATGTGGTTTTGAAAAGTTGTACAAATTCTGAAAAAAATTTATCATTATTAAAACTTTTATTAAAACTTTATATATAATAATTGGAATATATTATATTATTATTATAATATATATAATATAATATTATATATATTATAATATTATATATTATTATAATATTATTATATATATTTATTATTATAATATATATATTATATTATTATAATATTATAATATATTATTATATTATATTATATAATATATATTATTATAATATATTATTATAATATATATATTATAATAATATTATTATAATATATATATTATTATTAAAACTTTATATATAATAATTGGAAGAATAAAGGGATCAACAACGAGAACCATCCGTCTCTCGAATTCTCAAAAAAAAAATCTGCCTCTCTCTTCCTCCCTCTTGAAAACTTGCGAAGGAAAGATCGAGCGCATCTACGAATGAATTCCTTTCTTCTCGAGCGCGGAAATTAAAACTTTGCCTCGCAAAAGAGTTTAAACGGACCAGTTCCTCGTTCGAATTTTTTTCGTTTATCCAAAGTTCATTAAGAGAAAAGATCGGCTGGAAGACGTCCGGTCGCTACACGATACCCTTGGCCACCGTTCGTTTACCACGATATCCGCCCTTAATGGAGGTTGAAAATTGATCGAGGCCATTACTCGCCACGTTCAATCCCACGGGGATCACTCGCTACTTCTGATAATCGAATCGGAACGGCTATGTATTTATACGTGCAACGCGATTCTCTAACGATGTTTTCACGCTAATGAGAATCGTGATTAAGCGACATATCATTAATATTTTTTCTTCCATCGGTTGTAGTTTCGATAAACTTCGATCTCCGCAACATGATCACGAGAAAATTTCACGAGGTGAAAAAGAAAAAGTGTTCAACGTGTCGTAAATTAATGAATCTTCCTTAACTTTTTTTCGTAGATTTAGAAAAAGGAAAGTTTGAATAAAGTTTGGGTGAAAAGTCAATTTGCTTCAATCAAATATTTTACGTTTGTAATGCGAATGTATATTAATCTTGTTTATTAATTATTATTTTATATTAAGATTAAATTATTTAATCTTAAAACTCGATTAAACTGAGTTTAAAAATTCACAATGATTTCTCGTAAACGATCGTTGGAAACATCGTCCCTTGAATTTCTTCTTTATTTCGATACGATTTTCGGAGATATCCTCGTGTAAATCTCTCATTTGCGCCTCGTTTCGCTCGAAGCAAACGCAAGAGATTCCTGGAAAAACACAGTATTTATTTCCAAGAAAAAAATTAATTGACAAGTAGAAAGTTTGCATCGTGTCGAGCGTTAGTTCGAATCCTCGTATCTCGATCGGTAAGAAACAAAAATAGATCGAATGTTGTACAGTTTCCTCTGTTTCACCGTGTTTCGATGACACAATCACTTTCGTCAAATCCGTTGGCAATAATTTGTTGTTGCGAAAAAATAAAATGACAAATACACTTCCTGGAAAAACACTTCAACTATTCGTTTTCCAAGAAAAGAACTAAGATCATTTAAACGCTACTTCGAATCATCCTTGCATCTCTCGATTGATGAGACGAAAACTTCGAATTCTCGTATCTCGATCGGTAAGAAACAAAAATAGATCGAATGGTGTACAGTTTCCTCTGTTTTACGATCAAATCCGTTGGCAATAATCTGTTGTTGCGATAAAATCGAAAAAATAAAATGACAAATACACTTCCTGCAAAACCTATTCATTTTCGAAGAAAAAAAGATCATCGATTAAACTACTTCGAGTCATCCTTGTATCTTTCGATTGATGAGACGAAAACTTCGAATTCTCGTATCTCGATCGGTAAGGAATAAAAATAGATCGAATGGTGTACTCTTTTTACGACCGGTCAAATCCGTTGGCAATAATCTGTTGTTGCGATAAAATAGAAAAAATAAAATGACAAATACACTTCCTGCAAAACCTATTCATTTTCGAAGAAAAAAAGATCATCGATTAAACGCTACTTCGAGTCATCCTTGTATCTCTCGATTGATGAGACGAAAACTTCGAATTCTCGTATCTCGATCGGTAAGGAATAAAAATAGATCGAATGGTGTACTCTTTTTACGAGCGGTCAAATCCGTTGGCAATAATCTATGCGATAAAATAGAAAAAATAAAATGACAAATACACTTCCTGCAAAACCTATTCATTTTCGAAGAAAAAAAGGTCATCGATTAAACGCTACTTCGAGTCATTCTTGTATCTCTCGATTGATGAGACGAAAACTTCGAATTCTCGATCGGTAAGAAACAAAAATAGATCGAATGGTGTACAGTTTCCTCTGTTTTACGATCAAATCCGTTGGCAATAATCTATGCGATAAAATAGAAAAAATAAAATGACAAATACGCTTCCTGCAAAAACTCCAACTACTCGTTTTCCAAGAAAAGAAGGCCATCGATTAAACTTCGAATTCTACTTCGAATTCTACTTCGAATTCTACTTCGAATTCTACTTCGAATCATTCTTGCAATCTCTCGATTGACGAGACGAAAAAATTTTACTTTCTTCTCGCGTTTCTCCAACTCTTGAAAACTTTCCTCCAATTTCGCTCTTCGCCGACTTTCGACAGATCCACTGGCATTGTAAAGACTGCATATAGAACAATTATAAACACGATTATCCTCGCTAGCAAGGAGAATCTGTTCGGCGCTATGATGAGGGTGGAACGATACTCGACGGTTAATCATCGGGCAACGACAACACGTACGACTGTGCAACACCACGCCTTTGTCCCTTCGTTCCGCCTCTTCGTATAACATTACTCGCTATATATCCCTCCTCCTTTCCCGTATACAACATTATCCCCCATTAATCCCCACGTCTGAAAATCTGACAACACTGCAACCACATATCTCTGATCTCAATCTTTCCAGAGATTAATCGCTCGACGAGAGAAAAAAGCGGGACGAAACTCGATTCGATGTGAATTTTTCTTTGTGAGAAAAAAAAAAAAAATTCAAGATTCTCGATGACGACGAGCGCCACGTGCTTCCACGTGTTTTCGATCGAGGAAAACTCGATGGTGCGTTCCTTCGTTCCACACGTCTGGAAGTTGAAAAATTCGCAGCGCGCGTGTATATGCGGCGTGAATGAATTTCCATCGCGACACGTTCGACCTGTACACTACATATCTGTATCGGATTCCAATATTCGAATGTCGGCCAGGGAGAACACGCCCCCTCCCTCTCTCACCCCTCCCCTCTTCCTATTACATATTCGCAACGCGGATCGGCTCTCGCGATCCTCTCTTTTTCGCAATTTCGCCACCACGTTTCGTTTTTTTTTTTTTCAACCTTCGTTCCAAAATTCCATCCGGCTATCCTTCCCCCTCCCCGGAATACACCACGCGTTTTCTCGCGGGCTGATCCCTTTAAAGAGGATAGGAAAGTTGGATAGGAGAGAGGAGGGGGGGTTCTCGTTAAATAAATTCCAGTGAAATTCGGAGAGGAGAGGAGAGAGAGAGACGTTTCTGTCGTTTCAGGGTTATTATTAACTCGCGATTGGACTTGTTTTTACTTGTTGAGAAAGAGGTGAATTCGTCGATGAATAATTTTTGTATATATAATTTGTGGGCGTATATTTTGTATATTTGTTGGGCGTAATTTTTGTATATAATTTGGGGGCGTTTTTTGGAGGGAGGGGGGTAAAAGGATTGAAAAGGATTTTTAAATTATTTCGATTTCTATCTAGAAGCGTGGGGTGTCTTTTCACGAGTATTGTTTCGTCACGTTTAAAATATTCATCTTTATGGCGGGAATACGGTTGAAAGTTTAACCTGTTCTCGAACGCTTTCAGGCGTTATTCCCGACAGTTGGCGGCCTCGTGTTTCTACATTTTCAATCGACGAAAAAAGACAATGTGTATCAAACATGGAAGAAAATTGAAGAAAATCGTACGTACTGCGTTATTCTTGCAATTGTGACAAAATTATAAAAACAAATTCGTTAAAGTTTTTGATAGTCACGATTCATCATTGTCGTAAAAATCGAAGAAAAATTCGATCAAACCATATATAAGATCTTCCTTCGTTATTTATATGATTTTTTGAAATTGAGAATTAATTTTTCACATCGTTACAACACTCGTTTCGATCGTCTGAAATATGTGAAATATCCTACTTAACGAATGATAAAATAATAATCAATTTTCAAATAAATAAAGTCATCTTTGTAACTAGATCATATTTATAACGTATCTCGAAAAAAAAAAATTCGAGCAACGGATTAAATAATAATTACAAAATATTGGTGTTATTTTAATTAAAATTCTAAGATGAGCTCACGATTAAAATTGATTAAAAGATGAAAATAACGCGTGAATGAAATGTAATTTTCTAATTAAACGACTATGAGGGATTCAAATCCTCGTGAACGCCATTAATAGAGGCGCTATCCTTGTTTTCGCACAGCTTGAATACTGTGGATGGAACGTGTCTGCGAATGAATAACATTCTTCGACAATGTTGCATCGTTCCAGGTAATTAACGCGACGCGTTGATATCACGTTCGAGAATTTGTGCTATGCGCGAATACTTACGATATACCTCTAATTACATCGATCGAACAATTACTATTAGACACATATTATTAGATACGTGAATTAATCCGACGCCAGTTTCATCGAAAACTGATATTATCGTATATATAATTATGAGTCACGGTTATATTAAATTAATCTAGATTCAAAATGGCCACGAGTCATGATTGTTATTCAATTAACGTGGATTCAAAATGGCTATCAACAACACTTGAATGGATAATTTATAAATACAAATAGATTTTTGATCGAAAAAATTTACGTGAAAAGACAGAAGGGAGGATAGCAAGGAAATATTCGAAATGTCGTAACGAAGAGATGAATTTTGTGAATATATTTTTTTATTTTTTTATTTTTTTCGTTTCATGCTGAATTTCACACGGGGAACACACTTTCTATTTTTAATTATTCGCGTTTCACTATGCGACTCATCGCCACGATCTCGGTTTTTTTCTTTTTTTTTTCTCTCTCTCTCTTTTTTGCTGCGAGAAAAGGAACAAATTAAAAACGATTCTTTCGCTGACGACTCTCGGTAAATATCACGGTGTCCTTTGATCGCGGTTTAAATCTAGTTTCCATAACTCTCGTTTCCTTGCGAAAAAAAATCTAATCTGACGAAAAGAAATTTTTAACGAAGGTATTCCTGTTTTTCTCTTTTTCTTAATTACTCGTATTACAGCTCTGACTTACTTATAATAACAATATAAATATTTCCTATTTTTGTATGTTATAATAGTATAAATAAAGAACATCTGGTTTATATATATATATTAGATCGTATCACATAAAGTTACCAATTTTAGAATAAATGAGAATCAACTGCGACTCTCGTAAACTTACTACTTAACCTAAATTCTGCTTGGTATATTTGTCCTCTTATACCTCCTTTGTGTGTAATAACTTCTTTTTTGCTGTTGGTTTAACTGTTTTTTGAGAAGCGAACGAATTTAGAATTATTATTCCTGTACGAGTTTAAACCACAGCCGAAGCATATCGAGATATTAGCTTAGCTTTGAAAAATTCAAATCTGGAAATGAGAATCCACGATGAAGAAAGATAAATTGAAAGCCAAAGTGGAGGCAGAGTTAGACNATATTAGCTTAGCTTTGAAAAATTCAAATCTGGAAATGAGAATCCACGATGAAGAAAGGTAAATTGAAAGCCAAAGTGGAGGCAGAATTAGACGTGTCTCCAATGACAGTTCTCAGACATTTGGAAGGAATGGGTAAAGTGAAAAAATTGGAAAAAGGGGTGCCAACCGACAGAGGATCAAAAGCGTGCTTATCGCACGAAGCTCGAAACGGTGGAAGCCCATTTTTGAATAGAATCGTAACCCGTGACGAGAGACGGATACCGTAGGATAATCGTACGCGATCTGGACGATGGTTGGACGCCAATGAAAATCCCTAACGAACGTCGAAACCGTCATTAAGGCCGAGAAAAGTTAGGGTGACCGTAGGCTGGTCTGTAAAGGGAATAATTCGTTGTTCTTTTCCGAAACGAGGAGATACCATAACAGAGGCATCCTACTGCCAAGAAATTGATCAAGAAACAAACCGCGGACCTGCTCCTCTGCGTAACAACGCTCTAGAAAAATTAGTCGAATCTTACTCACCGGATATCTTACCGACCGATCATCGCTCGCTTTCGCCATTCACAGTTTTTGAAAAATAAAATCGAAGCAGTATTCGAAGAATTTCTTCGCGCTAAAACCTAAAAGTTTTACAAAAATGGAACGTGTTAATTGAAATCTCGTTTCGGGAAAGGAGATTAAAATGGCTCGTATTTTGATCGAATAAAAATTAGTTGTATATATATATATATTGGTATAATAAATTAGATGAGTGAAACGACATTAACGACTTGGCAAAGAAGGAGACCGAAGCGTGAGAGATACGAGAAATATCCCGTTTTATTTTATTCACTCATCTTCACTTTTATTATTATCGAAGAGTAACGAAAACGAAATCCTTTAATTTATCGATCTTTGCGGCAACAGATCGGCGTGTGGAAATCGTGGGAGAAGGAGGGGTTGGACATCAAGGACATCGTCTGGCCAGGGAACACTCACACGCCGCCTCAAGGTGTCCCGGAAAAGTTTTATCTGAAAATAACGTTCTTGGAGGAGCCGCCCTACATCAATCTCGCGCCCCCGGATCCAGTGAGTGGAAAATGTCTGATGGATCGTGGCGTTCATTGCCGCGTGGCCAAGGATTCCGACATGGATTCCGAGTAAGTCCAACTAAATCCCAGCCTCTTCTTCGTCGAGCTCCATTTTTATAAAATAATTAACCCGCGTTTATATTTAATTTTTCTCACTTTCACATAAAAATCGAACGAACAAAAAAATATCTAATTCATCTAAATATTTTCCAATAATCTCTCCTATATAATTTTCATATCTATTATATTTCCCCATAAAATAATGAAGAAAAAGATTTAGTAACCTTTAATTAATTATAATTCATTGTTCTTATAGCTCGATGGTTAAATATGTATCTGCTTTCCGATTAACGTGTTCACCTTGAAAAAAAGAAAAGTAAAAACAAGAAGTCTTAGTTACCACTAATTATGACAACGGTGTCCAAAGAGAGGATCAGACTGCGTTGTTTCGAATTTCAGAGTGATATCTCTTATTAAATGTTGTTATTTAATAAGACATTCTCGTTTAATACATTTTTTTTATATATATTTATATTCATTTTCTTCCGCTCGAGTCGAGATTGAAACGTGTCGAAAATATTTTTCTTAACTATTTTAATAATTTTAAATTTAACACGATTTAGCTTCGCTCTCGTGAAAGATTAGATTGCTTAGATATTACTATTATCTATACTTATGGAGGTCCATTTATGGAGAATAATGGTAATAAACGGCGATTTATCCAAGTCCCCCAAGAAGTCGTATCGTTTAAGTAATGTTTCCCATTGGACTCGTTTTGCAACGTGTTAGACTCGTGCTCGAAGCTCGCGAGGGACTGCTTTCATCGAGATACGCCTTAATTTCGCAAGGAATCCTATTAGATACAAATTACATCATAAAAGAAACGTCTATTCCCCTATTCGATTAAATTATTTTTTAACCTTTTTTCTTTAATCAATATATCAATTCCTGTGTTACACGACAGCTTAATCGGATTCTGTGGTTCCATCAAAATTTTCCAATATCAAAACGTAAGTGAAGAAGATGTTAAAGAGAATAATTCCTAACTTGCTTTAATTGGCAGCTATTGCTCTTCATCAATTCCTCTTGCATCTTTGTTATCACGCACGAAAAGCATCGAATCATGAAGAATTGAATGAATGGATTAATGAAATAATATCTGTCTCTAAATTATTTTATGAATTTAAATTTTTAGTTAAAATTCTAAAATTTAGTTATGGGACGATAAGATCCTATAGAATTTTATTTAATTTATTATTTATATATATATTAATTTATAAATAATAAATTAAATTTGATTGGGAGGATGAATAAATTAAATAAACTTTATTTAAAATTTAATTTTGATTTAAAGATATATTTTGAGTTATAAATTATAATTATAAGAATAAATTATCTTAGGGATAACAGCGTAATATCTTTTGATAGATCATATTGATAAAGATGATTGCGACCTCGATGTTGAATTAAGATTAAAATTAAATGCAAAAGTTTAAAATTTGAGTCTGTTCGACTCTTAAAATCTTACACGATTTGAGTTCAAATCGACGTAAGTCAGATTGGTTTTTATCTATAATATAAATTAAATTAATTGTACGAAAGGACCTTAATTTATAAATATATTAATTTAAAATTATTATCTAAAGAATGATATTTTTTTAATTATTCAAATTTATATATTTATAGTCCAATAATGATATTTTTTTTATCTTTAACATTATGAATTTTGTATCCATGAATTTATTCAATATATATATATATTAAATTATGGAATTTTATTTATAATATTAATCTTAGGAATGGGAGTTTATCCTGTATTATTTATTGGTTGAATTTCTAATTGTAATTATTCAATTTTAGGATCTATGCGGTTAGTAGCTACAATAATTTCTTTTGAGATTAATTTATTTTTTACGGTTTTTAGTTTAATGATATTAATCGAAAGATATTCATTTAATGAATTTATTAATTATCAAAGTAATATTAAATTTTCAATTTTATTATATCCATTATATTTATTAATATTTATTAGAATATTAATTGAATTAAATCGAACTCCATTTGATTTAATTGAAGGAGAATCAGAGTTAGTTTCTGGATTTAATGTTGAATATTATAGAGGTATATTTCTTTTAATTTTTTTATCTGAATATATAAATATTATATTTATAAGAATAATTTTAACAATTATATTTTATGGATTTGAATATTGATCTTTAATATTTATTATAACTTATATTTTTCATATTTGCTTAATTATTTGAGTTCGAGGAATTTTACCTCGAATTCGATTTGATAAATTAATGTATATATGTTGAGCAGAAATATTAATATTAATTATAACATATCTAATATATTTATATTTAATAAAAGAATTAATATTAAATTAATAAGTTAATAGAAAATTTAAAATTTCTATAATATATTTTCAAAATATATACTTGTTCAAGTTCATTAACTTTTAAAATTTTAAATATTTTATTAATAAGATTTTCAGATTAAATTATCTCATATTTTTCTGGAATAAAATATTATAAAGAAATATAGAAAATATGTTGTTGTAAAAATTATATTAATATTAGTAAATGGATATTCAATTCTTCATTTTTCTTATAAATAAACCACAGTTTAGAATGAAGTTTGCTGTGAGAAAAAATGAAATTACCTTTCGAACGAGCCAATATATTATCCCATGTTGGGGTTGCTCGAGAAAAAATTCAATGTCCATCGAAGTTAAAGGGAGGGGGGTTGCTTGGTATTACTTGGGGGGATCGTGAGTCACCGAGTAGGGCGACAGGCGCCAGCCAAGGGTGGAGCGCTTGGCGTCAAACCTGAGGGGTCGTTGAACGCTTCACCACAGTGCGTATCGAGTTCTTCGACCTCGAAAATGGGTCCTTTGACTCGAGCATCGATCCAAGGTCGAAGCTAATCTCTCCACTTGCCGTCGAACACGCCATCTCGTCGAAATCCAATGCAATTCTCACGAATCTCAAGAAGAATCTTAAAAGAGAAAATTAGAAGATGTCGAGTATTTGCTTTCCATTGAATCGGATAGATAAACGAGAATACAATCGAATCGTAATTTATTATTAATAAAAATTCTCGAGATGTCACAAGAGAGGGAAAAAATGTGCACAGTAGTTAAGAAAGATCGTCATACGACCGCGTTTAAAATTATTTTTTGATTTTTATTATCGAGGAATCTCGTGAGAAACAAAATATTATTCTACGTTTCCAGAGAAAGATACTCCGTTTACAATAATTCCAACAAAATACCGATACATTTCCATGGAGAAAGATAATCCATTTACAATAATTCCAAAAATCGTTCGTACGTGCAATACATTTGCATCTTATGCAAAGCGACTATAGCCCACAGTATATCGGTGGAACGACTTTAGTACGCCCGTGGCATTTTATGGAGAGTTATAGTCGCCCGTGGTAACGAAACGATTAAAACGTGCAGCACATTCGTCCGATTTCTCGATCCGATTCGATTCGAATCGAAGCTTCGTTCGAACTTTCGCGCCTAATTCCACGTAATTCGTCCTAATATCTCGCGATAATTTCGATGAGGACGAAAATCTTTCACCCCCCTCGATAATTATCCTTATGTTTCTCATCGAATCGAGCACGGAGGATCGCGTTATTTCGCCTGGACGACGGATAATTAGAAAACGAAGAAGGGATGGAAAATTCCTATTGCGAGGTTCTTCGAGAGAGGGAAAAAAATATCGCGAATCTGGTCGAATAGTTGTTCGACAATGGCCGGGTCAACGATGGAATTCGATGAAATTGAAAGAGCGGCAACACTGGAGATTGAAATTGGTTATGGATCGTTTATGCGTTTTCGTGTTTGCTTATACCTCGAAACTTTGATATATATATATATATATATTTTTTAACACGTTGACTCACGTCGCGTCATTCCATATTCTGATGACAGCAAAAGTTCTCATAGAGCTACTCGTATTGGGTTATTTGATCATTTGTGGACGATCTTACGTAGTTATTTGGAAAGATATTCCACAAGGTGTAATATAAAATAAAACTATATCGAATTGTTAGTGAAAAGTAGTAAAAAAATGGTTTATCAAAGAAATGTTTAGAATGTAAAACTAATATGATATTTGAAATTATATTAATAAAATTAGAATTCCAATTCCTCAAACTCATTCAAGATTTACGAATATATTATGGAATATTTTATATTTATTCTTTAGACAAGATTAACATTCTATACAAAGCTGAGTTGGTCATAATATTTGGACAAAAAGTTGTTGTTTGCTATATGACTCACTAAGACAACTCTTCCATTTTTCTTTTCGACATTTTAATAATCACATCGCTCCTACTCGGCAAAGATTCGAACTGTTCGCGTAGAATGCCGACGAGTGAGGACCTCGGGAATATAATGATGGAAATGACGCAGGAGATTATTCTTGCTACTAAAAATTACCAAAATATTACTAAAATAAAATTACTAAAATCGGTGGAAGGAACTAGCGAAATACGCTCGACTTGAACGAGATTCCGTTGAAAACACGCGCGTTAAACGAGAATCCTCGAGAATATAAAAACACAATACCACGATCGTATCGATTCGTAATATCGGCGAATTTATGCGCCCCAATGTTTGAACTCGTCGCGGGGCAAATTTGCAATCGGCTCCCATTCGACTTATCTTCCATTCCACTACCTTATTTCATCCTTTTCTTCCTCTTGTACGCGCTACTCTTTGACTCTAGAAAACGAAGAATCGTTTCAATTTCTACGCGATATTTTGCCCTATCTTTTTCTTTCATCATTGAGAAAAAAATATTCTAACGAAAACTTTTTCCTTTCGAACGAACGACTATGAATATTAAATCGAGCACAACAATTATTATTGAGGGAATATTTTTAGTGAAAAAATTAGTGAAAAGAAAAGAAAAGAAAATTCTCTCTCTCCACGATCTGTTCGTGAAATATTTGAGAGGGAAACGCGCGGGGACAAAGCGGTTGAGCAACTAGTATCATTAAACCCTGAACTTTCGGCTTGTGTCGAAGTAGATAGCGATTTCCTTTGAGGTAATCGTAAACTCTCGTCTCTTGTTCGAGCAACGTAACCAACGTTGCCTCTGATAAAAGGAAAATCGATTTCCCCTTCTCCTCCTCCTCCAACTTCTCGGGGTGAAACGTTTCAACCCTATTACTAGTATTCTGTGTACAACCAACCCGTGCGCATAGTGGACGGAAAAATAAATGCATCGGATCCAAGGAACACAGATCCAAGAAATGGGATAAGTTAATGGAAGGGGGAGGGAGAAATATACGTATTGACGACGATCAGACGGGCAGAGTGTTGTTCGGATGCCAGATTCGAAAATACGCTTTCTGCTCGACGATATCGAACATATCTGAAAAATGCGATTTCGAGAAAAGAATATTTCTTATGAAGTTCTTCCTCATTTTTGGAGATTTTTGATTGGTAAATTTTTCAAATATTCGTGTGTTTTCAAACATCGAATTTTAAACGTGAATGCATTAATTGATTCACATATCTGAGGGGATGAAAAATGTGTAAGATTTCGCGTAAGAGAATTTCATAAAGATTCTTTATTTTTGGAGATTTTTAATTGATAAATTTTTCAAATATTCTTGTGTTTTCAAACATCGAATTTTAAATGTGAATGCATTAATTGATTCACATATCTGAGGGGATGAAAAATATAAGATAATATAAAAATATAAGATAATATAAGATTTTGCGTAAGAGAATTTCATAAAGATTCTTTATTTTTGAAAATTTTTGATTGGTAAATTTTTCAAATATTCGTGTGTTTTCAAACGTTGAATTTTAAACGTGAATGCATTAATTGATTCACATATCTGAGGGGATGAAAAATATAAGATAATATAAAAATATAAGATAATATAAGATTTCGCGTAAGAGAATTTCATAAAGATTCTTTATTTTTGGAAATTTTTGATTGGTAAATTTTTCAAATATTCGTGTGTTTTCAAACATCGAATTTTAAACGTGAATGCATTAATTGATTCACATATCTGAGGGGATGAAAAATGTGTAAGATTTCGCGTAAGAGAATTTCATAAAGATTCCTTGTTTTAAAAAATTTTTGATTGGTAAATTTTTTAAATATTCTCGTGTTTTAAAACATCGAATTTTAAACGTGAATGCATTAATTGATTCACATATTTGAGGGNAAAAAAAAAAAAACGTACCATTTAGAACCAAGTTCGTCGAAATTCGTTGTTTAATTTATTTGAAAATAATTTTTATTGAATCGAGATTTCGATCTCTTCAATCCTAATCGATGTTGCATATGAATTGCGTCATATCCTCGACAATAATTTTAAACAGAATTTGAACGAGGAAGAAAAAAAATAAGGCTCGCCCTTGCTTTGACTGAAAATTTGGCTAATAATGAAACGATAAAGAATTTATCTTTTAATCCTGAACTCCCCTGAATTTTTATCATTTTTGCTTTAATTTCGAAATCGAAGCTAGAATTTTCGCTCGAAACGTAAAATTAAAAGAAAAAGAGATATTATTATTCAAACGTGTCCTTTCGCGTGAGATAGCAAAATCGTAAAATGAAAAAAATTCTGATAATTTTTAACTCGTCACTTTTACTTACGAAAGAAATTATTCCCATCGCGTGAAAGGATTCGTTTCGTCTCTGCAAAAGATCGATCCCCGATTAAAATAAATTGAAAGTAAAATAAAGAACGTAAAAATTCTTTCGAATCTCGTCGAGGGGCGACAATGGCACGTCCAACTTCCACGTACATCTCTCGAATCATGGATTCTCCTATCCTGTTGAATCGAATAATCTTTCGATAACAGTTTTCTCGAAAAATTTCACGCTCAAAAAACTCTCTCTCTCTCTCTCTCTCTCTCTCTTTCTTGAGATTCATTCATTTCCAAGAGGCAGCAAGAAAGAATCATGCCAGCCATTAAATCTCCAAAACGGTGCCTCGTTCCGCCATAATTCACAACAATCTTTCGAGAACCCTTTCACGAATACGAGTTACAATAATCTTCTATTCGGAAGACCCTTTTCCAAATTCTCCAATTTTCAAAACGCGACAAAATAACCTTTTTTCCTTTTTTCACCTTTTATTACATTTTTTAGCTTCCATTTATTGCATTTTTTACCTTCCATTTATCGATTTTTCGCGCCTATTACACTATTACAAACGCCGATCCCCAAAGGAATGATTCATTTAATCCACGATTATTCCATCATCTCCGTGAGAATAATCCGTGAACTCGATTCACGAAAACGGCGAGGATAGAAAGAGAGAGAGAGAGAGAGAGAGAGTGAGAGAGTGAGAGGATCGCTCGCCGTTTGCACGGTGCACCGCGTTCGATGGCCCTTTCGCAATTTCTGATTCACCGTAAATCCGTGGCAATGGCGAACATTGTGGAAACGTGTCGCCGGTGCGAACGCTGGGATCTAAGAACAGGCACGTACCGGATTTCTATTCTATTTCCTTTTTTTTCGCTCCTCTCTTCCTTCCTTCCTTCCTTCCTTCCTCTCGTTTCGTGCACTGCGATTATTAACCGATCGAGACAACAATCTTTCCGAAAAGATGTCTCGAAATTATTTGTTCTTCGGCAAGATTAACGTAGAAAGGGGACGAGGGAATCTATTAAATTCTCTGAAGCAAAATACGGGAGAACTCGTCTCGCGAGAGAATGGTAGGAATATTAGGTGTGCAAATAAGTTCCTTTGCCCTTTTTTTCCATTTCTCAATTCGAATTCGAATTATTTCGGACGACGCAGATGTATTTCTCTAGAAAAATATTTAATATTATAATATATAATATAATTTAATATTAGAATATTATATTTAATATTCTAATATTAAAATATTAGAATATTAGAAATCTTTAAAAAAAAAATCTTTAAAAAAAAAATCGTCCTCAGAAAGAATATTAAGCGTTGTTGATGAGGGTAAAAGTTCATCTCAACATCTGCAAAAAATAATTTGATAAATATTTTAAATAATAACGATAAACAATACAATGACAATAGTGATTTTATTTTCTAGAAAAACATTGTAAACGATTGATTGTATTACGTGTGTAAATAAGTTTCTTCCCCTTTTTTTCCACGATTGTAATTTCAGACCGAATTCGAATTATTTTGCACATATGTTTTCTCTAGAAATATATTTAAAATATTAGAATATTAGAAACCTTTAAAAATCGTCGTCAGAAAGAATATTTGTTGAAAGTTCTGTCAAAATCTGCAAAAAATAATTTGATAAATATTTTAAATAACGATAGTGACAATAGTGATTTTACTTTGTCTAGCGAAAACATTGTAAGCGACTTAGCCAAACCGTGAAATGTGTGACCGATATTCTTAAATCGTAAAGCAAAGACAATATTAAGTTTAAAATAATTGTAAAAGAAAGGGACAATTATGAAGATTATGGGGCAAATGTTTGGATAATTAATATATTAATTGCAATTCCCTTCCCAATTGGGAACTCAAATTTCAAAGATTAATATTAAATATAGGGACGTCAATCAATTTTCAAAAAATAAGAATGCTACGTTAGAATATTATTATTATTCATTTCAATCATATATATTTCTTTCAACTCGTCATAAAAATTCGTGCAAGAAGAGGGTTTTAAGATTTATAATGAAATAAACGTACGTGTGTATTGAAAAGTTAATAGAGAAGACGAGATTGTTTTCGTTTCCAGTTTTTCCACGATTTGTTTCTCTCTCCCGTGAAAGATCGTCGATCGTAATCGAGGATAGCCGATATTAACTAGCCGAGCAACGTTCACCTCCTCTCACCAGGATGGAAACTTGGAAGCACCGCTTCAAGTTAATATCCCGCCTATAATACGAGCTTCAATTTATCTTCGATCAAATTTTCAACAAGGGAGCCGTTACTTTACAGATAAATTCTCACTTTGTTAAGTGATCCAAAGCTGATGCGATATACTTGGATAACCACCGATCGCTTCACCGATTTAAGATGAAGATTACGGGGCAAATGTTCGGATAACTGTCACGTTAAATGTTGCGAAATAAAATAATCCATGGATCGAA
>NW_025223436.1:0-1072 GCF_014066325.1 Apis laboriosa | reverse complement strand
GCACGTTACGAAATTTCTTTTTTTAATATTTGGTAGCGTAAAGGTGTACCATGAGATAGGTGGCGCTGCATGCTTATTCCGATCATCTTTCTTATTTTTAAATACCACGATTATCAATCGATTAAGCGTTAGGAAAATATAGAATTAAACGAAGATACAATTTTTCTTCGAAATATCTCTCCCCTTTCGCTTTCTATGCAAACAACGATCGCTAGGATCCATAAGGATAGGTGGCGTCGTTCGCTCATTCCATTAAATTTTTTCGTTACCCGGAACACTTTTTTTCTTCATCATCGGTGTTATCAAAAAATATAGAACCGTAATTAAATCCAGCCACGAATCGTTTCAAATATCTTCCCTTCCATTCCTCGTAGAAACAATTCAGGAATATTTTCATTTATCGTTCATATTTATAGATCTTTAAAGGCAAAGAGGTCGCTCATCGTTTGTTCTCGTCAATTTATTCATCACAGGGAATATCATTATCGTTAATTAATAAATGTACAGGAAGATTTCCAATCATCGAAGTTTAGCTAGGAATTTTTTTATGTATCTTCTTTCCTCTCCTTTCGAAACGAATAATTAATAGGAATTGTCACGGTCTTCAAGCGGAGAGATGGCACTTATCGCTTCTTCCCAGAAATTTATTTATCCATAGATGGCGATCTTAGGTTTTTGTAATTACATTATTTATTTAACATTATTATTCGTTACAGTAACTATCACCATCACTCTTCACTATCACCATCAGTCTATCACTAGTAGCATGAGCGTCGCCGTTATCATCTACGTCCTTGTCAACGACAGATTTGGTACCAGGGCGAGTGTACCGTCGCAGCAAACGCATGGTCAATGAAATGTCAATGTTACTATTAATAATGTTAATGTTACTAATAATGTTAATGTTACTAATAATAATGTTAGTGTAAGTGACAGTGACAGTGTGAGTGTTAGTGCAAGTGCTAGCGCTACTGCAACTGCCAGCGCCACCATCACCAAGGGGAACGTCAGCGTTAATGTCAACGACGGCGTCCGGTGAGTTCAGGTTAGGTCAGGATCAGGTTAGGTCAGG
>NW_025223435.1:0-1132 GCF_014066325.1 Apis laboriosa | reverse complement strand
ATCCGTTAATTACGGATACTCGCGAGTCTCTCTTTATGACGAGCTATTAACGAGCGCTGGTTTTCGAGCCGAAAATTTACGCAGCCGGATGATTCGCTCTCCGAATCAATTTCAATTAAACGTTTGACAATTCGAGCCGATATCCCGAATTCTAATTAATTTCCATCCACGCTTCGAATCGACTAATGAGAGTATTGACGCAAAGATATAACGCGTTCGAGGTTATGTTCAAAGCGAGAACGTCGCTCGTTCGATTTTCGTGCGTCTCCCATTTTTCGACGCCATTTTCCTCTTCTCCTCTTTCTAGTAGGGGCCGGGTTGCAGTGTTGCAGGGGATAGAACGAAATAAATTCGTTGGATGAATAATAATTTCTCAGATTAAAACAAAAACCGTGATGAAATGTATTTTCGTTGAAAGACTTTTAAATCTCTCCTCGATTTTCGATGAATTTGGATTATTTTTCGCGTGTACAATTTCGTAATCTGTCGATCTTAGTTATCGAGGAAAAGAAAAAACGAATTTGTTGCAGGGGATAGAACGAAATAAATTCGTTGGATGAATAATAATTTCTGTCTCAGATTAAAAAAAAAATCTTAATGGAATGTATTTTCGTTGAAAGACTTTTAAATCTCTCTTCGATGATTTTTGATGAATTTGGATTATTTTTCGCGTGTACAATTTCGTAATCTATCGATCTTGGTTATCGAGGAAAAGAAAAAACGAATTTGCAGTGTTGCAAGGGATAGAACGAAATAAATTCGTTGGATGAATAATAATTTCTGTCTCAGATTAAAAAAAAAATCTTAATGGAATGTATTTTCGTTGAAAGACTTTTAAATCTCTCCTCGATGATTTTTGATGAATTTGAATTATTTTTCGCGTGTACAATTTCGTAATCTGTCGATCTTGGTTATCGAGGAAAAGAAAAAACGAATTTGCAGTGTTGCAGGGGATAGAATGAAATAAATTCGTTGGATGAATAATAATTTCTCAGATTAAAACAAAAACCGTGATGGATGTATTTTCGTTGAAAGATTTTCGATGAATTTGGATTATTTTTCGCGTGTACAATTTCGTAATCTTGATTATCAAGGAAAAGAAAAAAACGAATTTGCAGTGTTGCAGGGGATA
>NW_025223434.1:0-284 GCF_014066325.1 Apis laboriosa | reverse complement strand
GGTGAAACGTAGAGTAAATAATTTATCGAAACTGAACATGAAATTACATTCTATGGAAATAGATGATGGATTTTGTTGTAAAAAAATACCGATCGTTCGAATATTGTAATCAATGAATTTTTATAAGTTAGTTAGCTTCGTTTACGAGAATTAATTATAGTCCAGCACTCGTATTTTTGCATTTTCTCTTAATATTGAAATTGATTTTGAACTTGACCTTCGAAAGATATATCATATAAATTCTTTGGTCCACTAGAAATTCCATTGTTAAATTTTTTTATTTT
>NW_025223433.1:0-1843 GCF_014066325.1 Apis laboriosa | reverse complement strand
ATACATAATAATAATTATTATAAATTTTTATCACTTACAAAGGGTTCCAAGTTTTTTTTTCTTTCGTTCCATTTCTAAATTTCTTTCTCTTTGCAGGGAGAATATTAAACAATCGTAGCAACAGATATTATGGCGATACATACAGAAGAATCATATCTTCATCCAATCTCTCGAAAATTATTTCACTTTATAGCTAAAAAAAAATACACGATGACACGAAGGGGAAAGGTTAAGAGTTAATATATTCACGTAAAAATCCATGATATTGTTGTTGAATCGTAATAAAAAAGTCGGATGATACTTCCCCCGAAAGAATTCCACGTTTACGGATTGCATCTACCCTCTGTGTCTGCCCGAAACTGAAGATTTTTATTTCCATGAGAATGTATGATTCGAGAGTTTCGTCTTCTACGGAGGTAAACACGAGAATGATCCGATTTTATGATATTCTTGTGCCCTCCCTGTTCCGTGTTCAAACATCTTGGAGTGGGGAGTGTGTGCGTGACATCGATTCCGGCGGAAGCGGCGTATTATTTCCATTACGATGCTATCGAAGATTATAATTTATGATAAATTTTTTCATTATTATTTTAAAGAACGATGCTTCGAAATTTTGAAACTCGAACCGATAAGTTATTATTAATGCAGAATACAGAAATTATGGAATTAATTAATTTTTTTAACTCTTTTCGTTTTTGAAAAATTTAAATTATTGGTTACTAATTATCTTGAGGATAATTTTTAATTTCCACAACTAGTTTTAATTTTTCAATGACATTAATAATCAGATAAAATTAAAGTGATAATAAAAATAAGATGAATAAATTTTCAAATGTTCTAATCCGAGAACACGTCAGAGATTATAATTTATGATAAATTTTAGCTTATTTATTATCATTTACAGATCTACGATCACAAATCATGATGCTATTAATAAATATCGTGCGTGTATGTAGAAAATCGAAGGCGAATACGTAGAGAGTGTTTGTACATCGTTTCGTATATATTCCACCGAAATAGAGAAAATCAATAGTTCGTACACTCGTGGATCTTGCTGACCACGGAACTGAATTGTGTTTGATTAATTACTATCGTGTCATAGATTTAATCTAGCCTCGAAAAACCAGTGAACTGTACGTGCCTAAATTAATATAGAATCATATACTCCACTTATGATAAGAAACTTTCAAACTTTCATAAATATGTTTAGAACAAAATTCATCGTTGATCCGAAGATCACAAATCGTATATGATCTTTCCTTTTAAAAATAATTAATACACTGATATTCATAATTACTTAAAAAATCATTTGTAACGAATAAATAAATATTTTTCACTAATGTTAACGTATTATTCAATTTTTATTTAAGTAATTATTAATCACAGTGACATCGAGATTTATTTTCTCGATAGAAAAGTTAAAAATTTAGGATATCAAATATTATAGGAAGCCACTATCGTTCATTTTTACTCAGAATATTCAGAGCGAGAGAGAAATACACGAACGATTCTATAATTAATTCAGATTTTTATATCTCGATCTTATTTTTCTATTTTGTCGAAAAAAAATTTCAAACTCAATATAAAATACTTTTTATCGGCAAAAAAATTCAATCGCCATTGAAAATAACTCAAAAATGATAACACGATCGTAATGGTTCCAAAATTACTAAATAATCGAATTTGTAACTGTGTAATTCACGATTGAGCCATTTCTACGTGATCATACGAAAACAATTATTAAAGACTATAATCAATCCTTTGTTCTCGATGCACGAAAGAAATATAAAGGAATTTCTTCCGTATCTTTTCTTTTTTTTTTTTTCGGAAATCGAATCGAATT
>NW_025223432.1:0-261 GCF_014066325.1 Apis laboriosa | reverse complement strand
TATTAAGATAAATTCCATTTCTTCAAAGTATAGAGTATTACACTTTATACAAATCTTCTTATAGTCATTTCATTGTTACGTATTTCTTTATAGAAAAATCATAACATGACATCAATCTTTTACAAAATATAACGATCTCCTTGAATATCTAATCAAACATGTCCACGCTGAATTCCATTCCATTTCAATCTTCCTCCAAGTTAATTAATCCGAAATTGTACGATTTAACTATCGATCTCTTCTCCTTTCAATATTCTTTAA
>NW_025223431.1:0-387 GCF_014066325.1 Apis laboriosa | reverse complement strand
ATACGACCATAGCGTATGAAACGCCTGTGCTGCCGTAACCAGTGGAGATTGAGTATAAAGAGCAATCCTTTCCGCTTGCAACTCGCTCCGGAAGTCCCATGTATCTCCAGTATTTTCGGAGATACAGCCGTTTTAATAAGGTTCTGTTTTAAATATTCTGAAATTTCGTCTTCTTTATACGACCATAGCGTATGAACCGCCTGTGCTACCTTAACCAGTAAAGATTGAGTGTAAATAGCAATCTTTCCCGCTTGCAACGCGCACAGGAAGTCCCATGTATCTCCAGCATTTTCGGAGATACAAACGTTTTAATGAGGCACTGTTTTAAATATTCTGAAATTTCGTCTTCTTTATACAACCATAGCGTATGAACCGCTTTTGCAAGCG
>NW_025223430.1:22500-136039 GCF_014066325.1 Apis laboriosa | reverse complement strand
ATATTTGACATTAAAATTGATTAAATCTGAACAAAGTACTATAAATATTATGATGAAAATAATTTATTAAAAATAATTTAAAAAGTAGAGAGATTAGAAAATTTTGAAAAATCAAGATAAATTTATCATAAGAGTTAATAAATTTTAAAAATTACTTTCTCTGGAATGTCAAATGCCTTCAGAGATGGCGCTAATCTTCAATTCTAGTAGTTTATCCTTGAAGTGAAGTTCGATACTTAGTAAATTGATTTTCATGATATTTTTATTCTTTTCTTATTATTCTTGATGTATTATTATATAAAATTTAGTTAAATATATTTTTAGCATTTTTTCAAATTTACAACGTATTTTATTTTTTAATGTAAAGAAATATAATTAGTACATCTTCGACTTTATAAAACACTTGTTAATGTTATATATATTTATTATATTTTATTCTTTAATTTATAATATTATTTCATGTATAATTTTAAATATCTAAATACATTAAATTCAAAAATTTGAAAAAATATAATTTTATTTTTAGAAATAATCTAGAAAATTAATTAATTTTTCTCATTAGGATTAATTTACGATATATTATAAGTTTTTAAACATCAATTTTGAACTACATTATAAGTAAAAATCTGTTAAAATGAAAAATAGATTATAAAGAATATAATATTTTTAAAAATATGATTTTTAAAAATTTAAAAATATTTTGTAATCTTATTCTGAGCCGAATCCGTAAGAAATTTTACTTAATGCTCCAAGTGCATAAAAAAAAATGAATTGAATATTAAATATATTCTGTATCTATGATATATTGGTAATAAATTATTGAATATTTATTGATAATTGGTAATATTTTATTGAATTAATTAAACATAATTTAATATTAATTTTTATATAATATAATAAAAAAATAAATTACAATGAATTTAAATATTATAATATAACAAATATTTAAATACAAATTAGTCTATGTTTAAAAAATAAAATATATTAAAATAATTATTAAATCTGGTTTTCTTCAGGTATCACTTCTAACGGTTATGGTTGTGCCAGACCTGGACGACCTGGAGTCTATACGAAAGTGCATCATTATCTTTCTTGGATTGAATATGTAATTTCCAGAGAAGATATTCGATCCTCAATAGCTTCTTGCAAAGGTCATCGATGTCCTTTAGGCGAGTGTTTGCCAAAATCTCGAATATGTAATGGATTTCTAGAATGTTCGGATGGTAGTGATGAACGTAATTGTTCTATTAATTTATAGAAATGAAGACTGATTGTATTTGTATTTATTCGTTTCATCTTATGAATTAAATGAATTAATTAAAATAAAAGAACTTCAATGTATAAAAAAATTTATAAATTTATATTTATAATATAATATAATTATAATATTGTATTAAAAATTTATATAAATTTATAAATTTTGAAAACAATTATAGTATAAGAAGATAAAAGAAGAATGAATTTTTTAAAGTTAAAAAATATAGTGAAAACATATACTAAAAATATGTTTCATCATTAAAATATAAAATTTTCCATCTTTGAAAATATTGCTGTGAAATATAAATATTCATTGATTTTATATAAATGTGCAATAAATAGCTAGAAATCAAAAGTTAAAGATAAATGTTAGAGAGTGTATCGAAATCAAATATAAAATGTTTCAAAAAATTTTAGTTATTAATGATAACTAATAATACTATTAATACTAACTTATACTCTTTTATACAGTTATCTTTGCGTTTGATAGTTAACAATAATATGTTTAAATTATAGGAATAGATCTACTAATTATATATGTAGATTTACTGATTATATATTAAAAAAATCTTCCTAATTAAATTTGTACGAAAATAATATGAATAATTGCGAAGAATAGTATTTTTGAATCACCCGATTGTTAATTCATAAATACTTACTATTATAGAAACCTGGCATTTTGATTCTTTTGCTTTATTAGTTACAAAAATGAATCTTAAGGCCACGTATATCATGTTCATTAATTTCAGTTTCTTCGTAAACTTGAAGTTTTTTAACATAATATGTATATATATTATATCGTATCTAATTATGTAAAAAGATTCTTTTAATGCTAATAAATAAGAGTTTTTAAAAAAATAAATTCTCGTTCATAATTTTTTTTTCTAAAAAATATAAATAACATTTTAATTAATATAATAATAACGTTTTAATTAATATAATATCTTTAAGTGAAAAGTTCAGTATGAATAATACAAGATTTAAATAGTATAATTTGTTTTATTAGGACAATTAGAAATAACACTGAAAATCATATTGAGAAATAAATATTAATCTCGATATAATACTCTATCGATTAAAACAAAAAAAAAATTGTTAGGGATTACTGCATTATGGGCAGCACGATCCTTACTGGTAAATAATTTTAGTCAAATAATTATTGTTCAATAATCATACAAATATGTTTAGTACTATATAAATGATAAAAACAATCATAAACTCTTTCGAGTTTTTCTTTCATCTCTTTAGTGGAAAGGATCGAACTGCTAAATTCATTGTTATTTTATTATGATCATGTCATTTTAGATCGTGCCTTTAAGTAGTTTAATATTAGATTATACCTACGATTAGCACAATATACTAAATGGTAAAAATCACAATGTAATTTACTTCAAACAGCTCGCTTTTAAAATTCAATATCGAGTTTATAATTCATTTATTATTTCGAAGTGTTCTTTTTTTACGGTTGAATTATCAAGACTTTTGCACAACCGTTTTTTTTTTTTTTTTTTTTTTTGATGATTTTTAACTACGTATACATTTTGAATTTGAAAGTTTTTAGACGCGCCTAAAAGATTCATGTTATTCATAAAATAAATTTAGCATCCCATTTTATTTACACATCACGAACATTTATAGACACGGAAGACTCACAAAATAAAAGTTCAAATATTAAAATCGAAATCATATTATTATAATATATTGACACAAAATAATTTATTTCTAATTAATATTTTCTAAAAAAAACTAATAATACTATAAACAAATGATATGTAAAATAAATGTGATGCAAAAGTCTGAAGTTAATATTATTAACTCTTTCGCTGCAGGCCGAGTTTAGTACAGAACACATGATAATAATAAAATGCATAAAATATGTAGAAAATGTCAATATAGTAATATTTGCTGAAATTTATCTAAATTCATGATTTATGACACAGATATATTTATTAAAATAAAATAATTAAATATATCTAAAAATGCCTACAAGAGCATTTTTGAGCACTTATAGCGTTAATAGCAGCGAAAGGGTTAAATTATCGATATGACATCACTAATTGTATAAATGACTCGTGAATGCTTCCTGATATTTTGATTTCTCAGAAATTTATATATGCATCACTCTCTATTCTCCTGTCAAGAATATCGAGTGACAATTCCATGGCGAGTACAACTGAAAAATCTCGGGAAGCAAATTTGGTATGGACAAAAGTTTGATCACGATAAAAAATAGTGTAAATATATAAAAGGTCAGATTTGAAAGTAGAAAAACTTTTGTCCATACCATTTTAATCCAATTCAGGCTTCTCATCTCAGCACCAATGTGCGTAATAATATATTCGTGAAGAATATCGATTCCATTTTTTTTCCATTATCACTTATTAGACGAATCACAATATTACTAGGGATTTAATTATGACTATATTACAAAATATCGAGTTGCAGACAATCGAATATCTGCGTGTTTATAAGGTATAATATAATTTAATAAGATTCGTTTAAATTGAGCATCATTTTGAAGTGATTCCAATTTCATTTGCAATGGAATCGATAATCTTCAATACAATACGCGAATATATTCGAAACAAAATAGGACAGCGATATTAAAACATTCAATCGATTTATCTAATACAATTCTATACTTTTATGTACTCGCATTTTTTCCTAATTCTCCATTTCTCTTTTCTTTTAATTCTTAAATTAGTTAAAGAAGCAATAAATAATAATTTGACAAATTTTCTGAAGATGATATTTCTAATGAGCTGTACTCGTAGACAGACGTTTAGTTAGGCTATGAATAATTGAATTATTGAATAATTGAATTACTTTAGCCCAATGAATCAACTGCGATCGTACTTAGACCTTTGGGACTAATAGTTGTTTTGAATTGCTCTGGTATAGGATATTCAATCTGTAAAAATATATACCAAAAAAAGATTAAAATAAAAATGTAAAAATAAATCTATGTACTTTTAGTTTATTAAATATTTAATAAACTTACATAATCTCCATTTCCTTTAGGTACCATAACATTCATTTCGCTAGATTTGCTACTAATAAATTCCACATCTAATGATTCCGAATTCAAATACATTTGACAACCATCTGTCTTGTCAATAGAAATTGTGGGAACTTTTCCTAAAACCTATAATTAAATAAAAAGGAAATAAATTAATTTTGTACACACTTTATATACATTATCGATATTTATATATCGAGAAATAACAATTGCTAATCGCAGTTTTTTTCAATTTTCCACATTTCACATAGTGTAGGTAAAAATAATTATAAATAGGAATTGATCACATTTTGAAACCTATAATTTGATTTTTATAATACACCTAACACATTTTACACCTCTTTTCAAAATGCATTGGCAATTCGGTAAGATTCTCTTTAATCTTTTCCTATATAATTAATAACTATAATTAAAATTTAATATTTCGAGTCAAACAAATCTATCTCGTTCACTTAATCGACACAAATAGGCGGAAATCTTGAACCTGTGCAAATGATCTGTGAAATTGATTGGAAAGAATGTCCAAAAGCAATCGCAAATTATATTTGGAGTGAGATTGTAACTGATGTCCTCGACTACTTGAGGAACGAAAGCATAGTCTGGCGGGTACAGAGAATTATTATTTTTGACTTGCAATGAATTAGAAGTCTATGAATACATGAACATAGCGGTCAGGTAAGTTCTTATAACTGATAAGACTTTTTATATCTGAACGCTATGTTCACTATTTGTCATATGAAAAAAGGATCAAAATAATTATCTTTACAATATAATATTTTTACTAATCATATTAATATTTGAAGGTAGTAGCCGTATGTTCTCTATTTATTATATTACTGCGCGCAATATATCTCAAAGTAAAACGTAGTAATAACGCCGCTATCGATAAAGATATTCTCAATAAAGTGGGATACAAAGTAGAAGATCTCGAATTGAAAGTTAACATATTGACATATAAACTTCAATACGGTAGTTGGCCTCTACCTCATCAAGTTCAAAAATCAAATTTCAAGAAAAATTTGCGAAATCTTAGACTAACTCTATCCAGTCCTAATGACCGCAATAATTGGATAAAACATGTTTTATTAAGGTAAAATTGTAATTATAATGATGATTTTTAATAGTATAGAAAAGATTAAAATATAAAAAATAAAAAACCATAGGATTTTATTAAAAATTTTAAATTGAAAAGTATATTTTTCTAGCCCCAGACATAAAGAATCATACCTTTCATATTCAAAGTATTATCCTTCAGAACATCATTTGACGGAATTGTTTGATGCAAAGAAAAAGAGTGTGTACCCTTACCTCCGGCAAGAAAACTTACCAGTGGAATATAGTAGTAAATCGTCTAAAAGTAGTAGTGATAAATCTCTCAAGTACAATCACATATCCAAAATATTCTTCCAAATATATTAAGATTATTAATATATTAAGATGATTTTACTTTCAGATTAAATTCTACGTTTAAAAATATAATGAAACGAAAGCATTATGATACATTCAAGAATGAAAATTATGAAATGCAATACAGAAATGCGATATCGCTACCATTATTTTCAAGAAGAAAATATAGTAAAACAGGAAGAAAAGCAAGAAAAGATATGAAGGACATTGAAACCGGAAAAGTGACAACGGCTTGTAAGAAATTCACAAAAACCATAGACGATTGCAAAAGATATTTGAAGGAATTACATGATAGCAATAAAAATCTTGGATTGATCTGTAGTTCGTCTGAAATTAGCTATGAATCCTCGATTAAAAATGTTTGGTCAGATACGCAGGTAAATAAATAAAGTAAAATATTAAAAAATACTATTGCATTAAAAAGACAATATTAAATTTAAATATTATATTATAAAGAAAAAATTGTTAATATGTAACGTATCAAATCCTATTACAGCAGCAAAAATGTGTTGAAGCAAAAAATCCAATTAATTTAAATGAAAATCTCAACAATAAAGAAAATGATGATGAAAAAGAGGAAAGTAAAAAAATGAAGAACTTTGAAAAAATTGATAACAAACAACAAAATAACGATCAATGTTTAGAACTATCAAATGCGATCTATCCGGTATTACAATTAATTGACAAACGTTTATTACCCCCAAAAATGAATATATCATTTTATACTGACATGTTTCCTCAGCAATTAACGTCGAAGATGTTAATTCCATGTGAACGAAGAAAATACACAAAGACGTCTGAAGAAGCGTTGTATCAAGTAAAAAAGAAATTAGAAAGTTTACATAATGTTTTGCGTATGTACGAGTTACAAAAAGATGAGACAAAAATATCAGAGAAACAACAAGAAGACAATAACAAAACGAACAATACCTGCCAAAATGTTATGGACACACTTGTCTCGGTTACAACAGAAGGTAACAATCGAAATAGAATTAAAAAAACCAAAATAAATTTTAATAATAATACTAGAAACAACAGCAAGGAAATTCAACAAACAACTTCTAATAGTTCTGAACCATATGAAAGTGATGAAACAATAAAAAGTTCAATAGTATCGATACAAAATTATTCTAGTACGCTTAACGCATATTGTGTAAATAATATAAATGATCCTTATTGTTTGCTTACGGAAAAATTTGATCAAAAAAGATCTCCCAGAAATTATGATGAATTAGAGATAATTCCAAATAATCAAATTGTATATTCCTCTAGTGTTAAATATGAACGAATTCCTGAAAGAATTTATTATACTCTTTCATCTGATTCTTCTGATGGAAAAGAAGATAAAAAAAAAACTGCAATATCAGAAACTTTAACATCATTCCCAAATGTATACATCAAAAATAATCAAACAAAGTCATTCAGTTTCTCTAATCAATATCCAATTCCAATGGAAACTGATGAAGATGTAATAATGACAACAGCCTCGAGTCGAACGGAAGTATCAAAAGATAGCGAATTTGAAGATAAGTCGACAGCATTGTTACTTCAAGAAGCATTGCAATTCAAGAAAGCTCTATTAACGCGCGTTGAACTAGAAAAATTATGTTATACAAATGATAAAAAAGAAGAAATAAATAATGGATCAGAATCAGATCATGGTAAATATTCTTATATTAACAATAGTTTACAATCTAAATTTTTGGATATTATATCAGAGGAACAATCAGTTAGTAGTTCTACTGAAAAAACCAGTAGAACTTATATGTTTTTCAATTTGAAACAAGACAAGCAATTCAACAATGATATATTAGATTTTACTCAACGAAATGATTTCAATACGCATAAAAAATATTTGGACTCAAAACACACTCTTAGTTCACCTTCTGAATATTTTAGCTTTTGTAATATAACTCAGAAAGAAAATACAATTAATAATAGTCAGCTATCTTTACCAAATCATACTCATTTTCAAGAAAACGAATCTATAGAAGTAATTCCAAGTACTTTGCAAATAGAATATTTAAATGATACTTTGAATGAATCTAATGACAAACTTATAACATTTTCAAGTTGTTTAAATACAACAGAAACAAATGTGAATGAACAACAAATATGTTATGATTGTATGAATAAAACACAGAATTTCAGAGAACATTTTACACATATAAATAATATAAATGAATTTATAACTCAAAATATTAATAGCGTAGAATTATTTTCAGAAGATTTAGATATTCCTTCAATAAAAAAAATTGAAAATTCCAATAAAAATATAACTTCTAATTTTCTTAACTCTGAATCTCTGAAACAATATAGCAGTGTTAAAAGTATTAAAAATATAGATGATACATCAAAACTAAATATATTGAATGATAAAGAACATATTGAAGATAATGAAATTTTATCATGCAATTCAAATTTAACTTTAAAAAGAAATCCTGGCGCATGTTCGCTATTCGAACAAACAGTGACACATGTACATGCAAATAAAATATTAGAAATAGATGATTTGCTTGAAAGTAGTGATCCAATAAATGATGATGAATTATCATTCAATGAAAGTAAAGAAACTTCATTTGAAATGAATTTAATACAAGATTCATTAACGTCCTGTATACATTTTTCTAATGATTCTAATTATCCAGAACCATCATCTGTGACAATATTAGTTAACAAATCAATAGATGAAGATAAATTGGATTTAGATTGGTTAAATGTTAACAATGATTTCAGTGATGATGAGAAAAATATAAAAACATATTCAACAAATACAATTACTCTTCAAAAGTATGATACAACAAATACAGATAATTATAAAGAAACAAAAACTCATTATATCAAAAATGATAAACTTGAAGATGAAAAAATTAATTCAACTATAGAAAACTCATTTGAAAATCTAGATAAAAAAGAAATAGTTAGAGATCTGGATTTTTATAAATCTTATTCCAATCTAATTTCTCCACATAGTAGTATGTACTTTACAGATGAAGCTTCAAGTTCCAACATAAAATTAAATACTCATAATTCAAAACTTTGTAAAGGTTATTTACATTCTAATATATATATACAAAATAATAAAGAAAATGAATTATGTTGTGAGAATAAACATTTGAAACATACAAAAAATATCGAAACATTTTCAATTTCGACGTTGAATGAAAAGAAAAAAACAAATTTCCCAATTTCGACAAACAATGACAAATCTTTTATCAAAATTTCGAATGATAAATCAGAGAATAAACAAAATTTATCAGAATCTAACAAAATACATAAAGAAAATGATCTACTTTCTAAAACTTGTACAGAAAATAAGGATACATTGTTAATTAAAGAAAGAAAAATTTCAGAAAAAGAAAATGATATTTTGAATAATAAAAATTCAATTTCATATAAGGATATTAAAAATTATAATTTAATATCTACAGAAAATATTTTATCAAATGAGATATTATCTAGTTCGATAAATAATAATGAAAAATTAGAGCAATATATCACATCGTCAAATCTATCTTCACAAATTTCTCCAAGGGAAACAAAAGAAAATAAAACAATGAAAAAAATAAATACGACAGTGAAATCACGAAGTCATGAAAATTATATTTCCAATATCGAAAAATTAAAGAAAACAAATTTACAGAATTTAAAATGTTTAAAATCTGATTTATTGAACACGGGTCGAATTAAAACAGAAAATAATAAAAATATAACATATACAAAATTAAGAGATCTATCAGCAGAACCTAAACGTAATACAGAAAATAGTATTAAATTAGATAAAAAAAGATCACGATCACAAATAAGTTTTCGAACGAACGAATTATTAAAAGAAGTTACACTACAATCACATGAATTCCCAAGCAATAAAAATTCTATAAATTATACTAAATCATTAGAAACGAAATTTAAATTAAAAGGTCCTTTAAAATCTTTGACACCAACGCCGAAAACATCTTCAAGGTCTTGCATACCGATTTTGAAAAGCCGTTTGGAAGCAGCTCGAAAGATTGAAAATGAATCACGACCTAAAAGTCCAACGAGAGGCCCGTTAACAATGACTATGTCCTGGAGAGATAATATATGTAACAAAAATCAAAATGTAACAGATGAAGTTCAAGTAGAGGGTAAAATAAGAAGTAATGATCCGCCTATAGAAGGAGTAAATTATGCAGAAAAGATAAATAATAGTGGTAATCATAATCAAGAGTCAATAAAAATATCACAAAATAACGTAAATGAAAATACTGATAATAATATTATTTCGCAAGAACAAATGATAATATATGTTAACATATTCACAAAATATGATGATAATACTACAAAAATAGTGAATCCAAATAAATTTCTGGATTATATGAAGAATAGAAAATTAAATATGCAACAATTGCAAGAAAATCAAGTTAACAAGAAACATTCTGAACTTCATGAGACCTCCATAAAAAACGAGAAAGATACAATACATAAAATTGTTACAGTCGTTTCTTCTGTTATAGATGGTAATGAATTAAATGAAACTATATCAACTAAATCAACATTGAAACCACAAAAAACTTCATTGTCAAATATTTTACTAAATGGTCAATTAAAAAATTTATGTTTCTTATCCGTTGAACAAAGAGAAATCGATGTAACTGCCAAACCTTCTGTTGTTGATACAAGCACATCGATATCGGATTTAGATAATATTTCAAAGATATCAAAAAGTACATTAAATAAATTTCAAATATGCGGAACACCTAAAGAATTAAATAATGAGGAATATATAGCGTTACTAGAAATTCTTCATCAGGAATCCAATTTTGTACATTTACGAGAATTGCAAAATATTTGTAAAAAACTTGTATCGGAATATCCAAAAATCTAAGCAAAATTTAATCACAAATATAAAATATTCATCTGTATTTATAAAATTCATAATTAATAATGGCACTTATATATATATATATTTTTTTTTTGTAATATTACACTTTTATTTCATGATATAGAACATAAACTAAATGTAATTATATTGTATATGTATATACTTATTTGGAAATAAATATATTTTTTACACAATATTTTGTGTAACAAAAGATAGATCTTATTGCATTTTTTTATAAACAATAAAAATAAATAACATACCTGCATTTGCACACTTTGACAATTGACGAATTCAATACTCGATACAACGGAATCGAAAACAACAGATGATTTACGACATGAATCCATAACAATGGAATTAACTTTGCCTTTAATAACTAAAGTACTATCTTGACATCGAAACATGTAGATTACATTGTTCATTTCCACATTATCAATAAGTAAATCTTTATTAGCTTTATGATATTCCTATAACAAATGCAATATGTTTTATAAATATGTTTTATAATAAAAATATTTCTAATAAAATAAAATAATAAATATTATTATTTACCACAAGCCATTTCTTTCCATCTCTAGTAAATACAGGAGGTTTATCAATTGGTGCATTTGCAGATGGTACTGTTTTTGTTGGTACAGTATTACCAACAATTGGTGCTTTAAATGGTGCTGGTCCAGTTCTCAGTGAAGGATTTTTATGTGTTTGCATATCTGACGTAACTTTTTTTAAATCTATAAATATTAATTAATTTTAAAGATTTTATTACTTGAATAAAATTACTATTAAATATATAAATAAAAATAGTATTTAATAACTGTGTTATATTTACTTTTTGTAATAGCTTCTCCTTGATTAATTTCGGCGAAAAGAGCACTTCTATCATCACTAATATTTGCTGGTATTATGTCTGTCATAGGCATACATGGTGGTGGAGGTGGTGGTATGCCTACTGGTGCAGAGCCAGTTTTTGCCCATACTAATCCTGTAGTGTGATGCTGACGCACATATTGCTGCAGATCACTTAATGTTTGTATCCAAGCTTTACACCATTCAGCATGTACTTTATCTCTGTAAATATAAAAAACTATATGAACTCTATATCAGTAATTAATTTCTAACATAAAGAAAATTATAAGTTATAGAAAACAATAAGGAAAATATTTTTTTATTTATTATTAAGTTAATTAAAAATCTAAAATAAAAACTTACTTTTCTTTCCATTCCTTTAAAACACGATTTGTATAGAATTGTCCAGCATCATTCATTTCTTTCACATAAGGAGCTGGAGTAGGTGATACTGCAACCCAACCCAAAGCTGGAATACTTTCACTAATTGCAGATAAATGATTGAAAAATTGAGATCCTCTATTTTTTTCGCGAAATTCTTGAATTTGTTGAATTTGTGTAGATGTAGGTGCAAGAAGAGAAATTTGTTCTGATTGATTTGCTGGAGATGGGCGACTTGCTGCAGTTTGAATGAATTCCAATTGAATTCTATAAAAAAATATTATAATATTTAATAATTTATGTGGCCATATATACAATCTGAAAATATTGAAATTCACTAGTAGTGAAATATTTACTTAAATGCTTTTTCTACAAGTTTGCTATGAGTAGCTACATCACCACCAATTTTCTCACTTAGTTGAAGATATTCTTTTACAGGACCAGCTAAAAAATCTTCATATCCTGCGACTGACATGATGATAAAATTATCTGCTATTTTTTTATCTATTGAATGAGAAGATGAGACAGACAATATTGAATCACTATTTTTTATGGATTGAGACCTTTTTGGTGATGGTGTATTTGTTTGAACAGCAGAATCTTGAGTTTCAATTGTAGATTGGGCTCTTACTTTTTCTAGTCTTCTTGTAACATTTTCTAATCTATTTACCAATTCTTCTAAATGTTCTTCCTTCTCATTAACTTCACAACCTTCAATTATAATACATTTTTTACTTAAAATTGAAATGTTCTAGAATTATTAATATACGAAAATTATATTATTTTTTATTTTTAATAAAATAATTATTAATACATGCAATACATGCAAATAATAAAAAAAGATAATTTATATATTTATCCATAAAAATATATCCATAAAATTTAGTAAAAAAAAATAAATATTTTTTATAATAATATAATATTTGAAAACGAAAATAATGAATTCATAACTAAACTATTAACGATTATAAAACGATTATAAAATATAAAATTCTCATTAATCAAAGATATTCCAAAAATTCGCATTTATAGCGGATATATTAAATATAGAATGAATGTATAAATAGTTACATCAACATCCATAGCCACTAGATCATTAAATTGCAAGCAATAAATAATATTAGATTATAAATTTATATAATATTCACAAATTGATTAAATAAATTTATACTTGAAATATATTATATATACTTGAAAATGTACATAAAATTAATTTATTTCATATATATAAAATTATCTCATATTTATAAATAAACATGTCATAATAAATGAATTTTATAAAAATTAATTATATTAAACTATTATAATTATATTAGAAATTCACATTACTACAATTAATTTTCATATCAATTTTAATTAAAAATTTATGAGATATATTAGAATCAAAATTAAAAATAACTCCCTTTAATTAGTTTGAAATTTATAATAAAATATGAAATAATAAAAATAGATTAATTTGTTACTGCTGCTTCAATTTATGATTAATAGCACTTTAATTTCTCAATTCTTTTTTTTAATTAAAAATTATTTTTATATAGCAAAAATTTTTACATAATATATAGTCTTTTCAGAAACGCTCGAAGAACTAAACTACAGTTCTAATGATATTCAACACGAGTTGCCGCAAACTATTCTTAGGAAATCTGCGAAAATTGAATCATGCGTAGGTAGATATCATTCTGTATAGAATCTCACAGAATCATAAATAATTAAAAATAATAATAATTAAAAATTCTTCGCATATTTATATTATATGTATAATTACTCATATATAAAATTAAAAATATAATTGAAAATAATATTATTGTAATTGATATTAATAATTGATTGATATAATTTAATTGATATTTTATATTTACAATTAAAACAAAATAAATGGTTTAAAAAAAAAAAATCATAAATATAGAATATTTTTAATAACTTTTTTTTAATAAAAACTTATGAAATAATAAATTGAAAATTAAAAAGTAAAAAATGAAAAAATAAATAATTAATAATACTAAAAATAGTAATTAATAATATATCATCCAATAACATGTATGGATATATGAAATTAGTATAAAATTTAAATAAAATTTTTTTTTTGTTATTTTTCACAATTTAGAAATGAATAATAAAATAATGAAAAAAAATTTGCAATACATATTCATGTGTTTATATATAAATATGCTATCTATACTTAAATTTTAATATAAAATCTAAAATCAAATATTCACAAAAATAAAAGACAAAAAATAATAATATTATTAAAAAAATAAAATATAAATGTAAGTATATGTATATAGATTGTTTTAGAACATAAATAATTTTGGCAAACTGTTAAGAAGATTAAAGCTTAAAAAATTTCGTTTTAAATAGTAAATAAATATAATGCATTTTTCCTTCAACATTTATAGTTATATTCGACTTTAAAATTTTAATGAATAATTTTTAATGAAATTAGATAGCATTATTAATTCCATTGTAATAGTGATTTAAAATATAAAAATATAAATTCAAATTTAAATATAAACGATGAATTATTACACAAAATATTGTAATTTTAGTATGAATTTAAATAAATATTATTAAATAATTTTTTAATATTTTTAAAACTTTTTAACCTTTAAATATTAATAATTATTTCTAACAACATACATATATGTTATATTATATTCATATTACATACTTCATTAGTCTCAATTTTAAATAATCTCACAAAATATTTTTCATTTTAAAACATAATCGATAAATAAGAATAAATTTCTTTAATATTTGTATTCAATACTTTTAAGTTAATAAATAAATAAATTCGAACAGAAGATTTAAAAATCATACAAAGTAAGAAATGGATTTAGAATGAGCCCTAACCAGCGTGCACCATCGGTCCTAGGGGGTCGAATCTCACTCTATGCTCCGTCGCGTTTTGCGCGGCATGCAATAAATCGGAGAAGAATCTATGACGTCTTAAAGCTAGTTCATCACGAGCAACTGGTGTCGCCGGTGGTTCTTGCATTCCACTGCATTCTTCTGAATCGCCATCTTCTTCTTCCGAAAGCCACCGAGGAATTGATGAAACTGCGCATTGTATATCCGAATATAGATATTTCGTCTATTTAAGTATGTGTTATTCAATGAATGCAATTTCCTCATTCATAATTTAAAATCAGTTCTATGAAAATAATAATTCTGAATGAAAATAATAAAATAATAATAAAGTCATGGAAATTAACATTTTCTTAAAAGAGATACGAAGATGAATGAATCGATTCATCTTTTCAACTATATAAGTTTGTTAATTTTATAAAAATCTAATATTTTTGTTATTTCAAAATAGTTTGATCAAGATTATATTCATAAAAAAAAATAATTATATATACATAAATAAATAATATTACAATATTATATATAACAAATAATAATATATATTATTATTATTATTATAATATAAATAAATATAAATATATATAAATACATATGTATAATGATTAAACTAAAAAACTGAAGAATTAATGAAATATTATATAAATAAAAAAATAAATTATCAAATAAATTATAATTTTAAAATAATTAAAATAAAATCTCATTAAAAATAATACTTATTATTAAAAATAAAATATAATATTAATAAAATAAATCAAGTAAAAAAATTTTAACAAAAAAAATGACAGGAAAACGAAATATGAAGTGAGCAAATTGCATATTTAAATATGTATATATCAATCATCATATACATGTATTATAACTCCGCAATGAAAATATACCTGGCGGCGTTTTTTTATTTGTATCATTCGGACAAGCTTCAAAAACGGAATCATCACCTTCCTCTTCTGGTCCATCATCAATCGTTCTCTCAATATACGCGGAAGAGTTATAAAGATTGGTTTTAATAGTACCAGAGATTCCAGAATTTAATATTGTCTTCATTACTCCATTCTCGTTATTCCCATTATCATTTTCACTTATATTATCATTTTCCTTTATTTTTTCATTTCTATTTGCATCTTTAATTCTGTTTATTTCTCTATTTTTGTTTTCTATATTTATTCGATCACTCGCATTTTCTATATCATCATTGTCAATATCATTCGATTTCTCTATCGATTCTACTCGTAATCGAGAATTATCATTATTTTCATCTCGCTTACCGATAGGTAATGGACTCTTGACAATTAAATCATCAATTATTTCCATACTATTATTTTCCATCGACGAAGAAACTTTTTCAAATCTCTGTATATTACCGTTCAGCTTTTTTTCTCCTTCGATCGATCCATTTTCTTCAGCTTTTAAGGAATCAGAATTAACCAATTGCGAATCAACCGCTTTTTGATTTTGCTTTGATGTCGATTTCATTTCGCTATTCGACTTCTCCTTTTTTGAGCTCTTATTGCACACACAGCATTTAAACATCGTCAATATTGATTATAGATTTTCGTTGTATCAATAATAAACGTTTTCGGTGCTTACCGAACTTTGATACTTTCAAACTAATAGTAATACACAACAGTGATTATATATATGTCACGTGATATCGTTTTTTCAGCCGGTTTATATCGATAGTATCGATCCGTTCGAATCAATCGATTTGAAAAATGCGATAAAATTTATCAAGATGATGTTTTTGTATTAATAAAAAAAAAGTATTAACTTGCACAACATGAATAATCTCATAATGTGAAACATTATTGATAATTAATTTAAAATTTTATGTTTTTATTTTAAATTAAATATCATATTTTTTAATTGTAACAATTATAATAGAAAACAGTATAAACATTTTTTATATGTATTTAATATGTAACGAGTATTGAAAATATCATAGATAATAACATTGAATATAATTTAAGCTATAATTTAAGCTCAATACCTAAATATTTTAGTTTTACTGGTCTTTTTCAAGTAACGGAACTAAATAACGAATACATATGTTTCAACCGGATTTCCCACGGGAATCACGCACTATAAATTGTTCAGTGTGCAGTCATAGGGATTATATTTACTTATAATTAATTAATGTATATATCCATTAATACTATAAATTAATAATTAAATACATAATGTAAGCAAAATAATAGTATTATTAATTAATACCTCTTATTTCTTTTCTCTATATAAGTTATTAATAAATAACTTGATTAACATTAATACAATCATCAACAATTATTGAAAAAAATTTATATTTATTATTTTGTTAATATAATAAAGATAAATAAAATATTTAAGTAATTTTATCTACTTATTCTATTTTAATTATATTATTATTTTAAGGATTCAAATTCTATCATTTATAAACAACAGTTTTTAGAAAAACTTTCGTAACATTGTCATATATAATTATTTGCAACGAAATCACAATATTTTTAAGAAATTGTACATGAATAAAATCTATCATATATTTTCCCCGCGAATTTCCCTTAATGGCGTGATAATCGATTCCAACAACGCCCAAGTTTATGTTACATTTTCCAGATTAGTATAACAGATGTGAAAATAGAGGTTATACATGTATTTTAACTACATATAAAAAAAAATCAGTTCTTAAATATTTCGAAATATTAAATGTTTATAACTTTTGAATAAAAAATAATAAATTTTATATAAAAAAAAATATATAAATTTTTTTCTAATAACCATAAACTTTTCCAAGCAAATTACATTCATATTTTTTATAATAATGTAATAACAAATATATATGTGATAATAAAAATAAAGAAATAAGTAGCATTAGTCAATGAATAAACATACATATAAATAACATCATAATAAGCACATGTGGCTTTAATAATATATAAATAACACGAGGAACTGAATTATATATGAACAAATGCGCAATTATCACAGAAAATTTACATACTTTTATCTGCAATGAATCAATTGTATAAATTAAATTATACAGAACATAATTAACAATGTTATTATACAACGAACAAAATTATTATACAACGAATCAATCTTTACTCAGAAATTTACACAATCATTTTATACTTTTTTGTCTCATTGGTTTGATATGGTATCTTCTAAAGTAGCTTTTTAATAACAAAAATTTTTTTTGACTCTTATCCAATGTTTAAATGATAAATATTCCACTTCACATTTATTTCATATTATTGACACTTAAAAAGATAATAAATTCAAATAATAATGCACATTGTGAATGAAAATCTTGAATTAATTTACGAGATCTAAAGGGCGGAGTATTTCCTCTCAAAAACAGTCTACTTTGGAAGCAACCGGCGCAATGCTCTACCGTTTTAGGTTTCGACCGGCATTCAGTGCTGCCACAGAGTGGTCGAGACCCGAAATTTTTGCAAATATCTTAAGTACAGATCATGTGCACGACTTTTGAAATCTAACTTCATTTCTAATAGAACTGTCAAACTTTAATTAAAAAATATTTTTATTATATTTTATTATATACTTCATAATAATATATATAAAATTATTATTGTTATGTTGTAATAATTACAAAATTATTATTACAATACTTTATTACTATAAGATTACTATTTAAGTTAAAAAATATCATTACTAACAAAAAATAGTCAATAAATGAAATGAATAGTCAATAAAATTTAAACCATTATAAAATTTTAATATTATAAAAAATAATACTTTAATTTATGACATGAATAATAAATAATAAATCTTAAAATATTTATCTTATATAGATAATTTTGTGTATATATATATATATATATTAAATAATAAATGTAATTATTTAAATAAATAATTCTGAATGACTCATATTATGAATCATTTCCGATATATCTAAATATATTTTATTCTTTATCATGATTTATATAATTCACACTAATAGTAATACATTTATACTATTAAATTTGAAAAGAATTGAAATATTATTATTTTATAAAATCATAGCACTAATATAAAATTATAAATAAATATTATAAATTATGATACGAAATTCTAATATTTGACTATTTATAAAAAAAATATAACATAACAACATATATTAAAATGTTAAAATATATTAAAATGTTATTATTTTTAATTAATGTAAAAATAAGTAATAGAGTGTTAATCATTATTTTATAAGAAATAAATATATACTTGAATTTGGATTTACTAATACTAATATTTAAATATAATTATAATAATAAATTTATAATTAATATTTTTTATATATTTTTTGCATATTTCATTTAATAATTAATTATATTGTAACTAATATTAAATATTATAACTATAATATAACTATATCATAATTAATTATTAAATAAAACATGTATAATGTGTTTATAATTTGTTAGTCTTTCATATATCAAATATTATAAATAATAATATAATATAATAATTTGTTACATTATGTAAAAATTAATTAATACTCACGATTTTTCCATTTATTTAAGATCTTTTTATAAGTATCTGATACCATTCGCGAATTATCTTTTATTGTTTTATTAACTTTAGACATTGCAAAAAAATTTGTTAATTGCTATATAAATGATTATTAAAAATATAATATAAATGTTTGAATTAATGTAAAAATTGATACGTTCGATATGTATATAACGAATGATAACGGATTTACTTCGTCAGCTTTCATATTGGAATTTTAATCTTACACAAGAATCATAGAAGCATATCATGTAACCAACCTAATAATACAAAATCTTAGTAATCAATATTTTGATAACTGATAAATGAATGAAATTATTTTATGATAACTTACAATTTTAAATAAAAAATCAAAAATATTTATATAAATTTATATATATTTTTATCTGTTATATTAAATTTTGTTATTTCAAATATATCAGATAAAAGTTTTTCTTTATAATATGATTAATAAATTTTAATTTACTTTCATCAAAAACTTTCATCGTCATTGTCATATGTATTTCATTATATATTTATTATTTATTATTGTTATAAATCTCAATTTTTAGTAAATATAAAAGAAAATAATATAAAGCTTAATAACGAATATAAAATCTATATCGTACAATTTATTTAATAAAATTCATATAATTTTTTAATATTATAAAATGTTAAAATACATTACCAGGTGTCAAGTGTCAGCACAGTATGACTCACAATCGAAACATAGCAGGAGGTAAGTATACACAAGTATAATCACATATAACCAAACTAAATGCACTTTTATATTTTATATCAAAAAAATTAAACAATTATTTGATCATTTATTATACAATATAATTACAATTTCCGCATATATTTATATATATAATATTAAAATACAGATAAACTGCGGAAACTCCATAAATAATAAAATGTTTTTAGTATTGTTAATATGTATCTAGCGGCAGTGAGATGTATTAGTATGTACGGCTCAAAAAATATGCATTTACTTACCAATACGAAGCCTTATTGAAATTTAGCAATATTTACACTATTACTCTATGACAATCGACTTGATAACAACACAATTACGATACACAAATGTGAGAATTCAATCTGACAACATTACTACATATACTGGGGCGTTTGCCGGATACCGGAAGTACTACTCTTGCTATTGTGTAAATTTAGAATTTATCACACATGCGCCTAAATTCGAACATTATCTTTAAAAAAAAGTTTCTTTAATCTTATAGAATTTTATAAATATAGGTATCATATTAATAAAAATAAAAAAATTTTATGTGATAAATCAATACATCATTACTGAAGTAATATTAAATTTATCTTTATACATTTTAACAATTTTTATATATTAAGATGCATTTAAAATTATAATAGAATTATCGCTCAGTTTCTATATAAATTGTAAAATTAATGTTTTAAATAATAATAATATTTTAAGATAATATTTTAAATATTCTGCATTTATTTATGTATATAATATTATATATTAGTGCTGCCATCTGGTTTTTACTTGATTCTTCGAAAAAAGTACTCGCAGTTATTAATCACTTGTAATTTTATCTAATAATTATGTAATTTTATTTAAATTTTTTTAATATTCATCATTATATAAAATTAAGATTTAAAATTTTATAATTCATTTTCAAAATATAACTATTAATACTATCAATTCGACTAATTATTTTAAAGAGTGGTAAGATTTTAAAATATATATTGTTATATATATATTATACTTATATTTCAATGAAAAATAATATGAAATAATACATAAAGTGATTAAGTTAAATTATAAGTAATTAAAACAGGATAAAATATCATATAACCAGAAACATGAGCACAAAATTTATATTTATTGAATCAATGAATATTCTTAGTATAATTCCTCAATATCACATATTGATAAAAACATTTTTGATTATTTTACTTATTTGGTTTATTAGTAAAAAATATTATAATAGTCATAAAAAAATAAATGAAGATGAAGTTGAAAAGAAACTTGCAGAATGGAAACCTGAACCTCTTATAAATAATCCACAAACAAATCATTTATCATTAAATCCAAGATGTATAACATCTAGAGCGGGTAAAAGAATAGTAGTAAATGGCAAAGATTGTTTAAATTTAGGTACACATAATTATCTAGGTCTAACTGAAAATCATGAAATAGAGAAAAATGCAATAGCAGCAATAAGAAAATATGGAGTAGGTTCTTGTGGTCCACGTGGATTTTATGGTACTGTTGATGTTCATCTTGAATTAGAAGAACGTTTAGCAAATTATACAGATACAGAAGATGCAGTTGTATATTCATATGGTTTTAGTACAATTGCATCTGCAATTGCAGCATATTGTAAGCGTAAAGATCTTGTATATGTTGACGAAAAAGTAAATTTTGCTATACAAAAAGGATTGGATGCAACTAAAGCTAATATTATTTATTTTAAACATAATGATGTAAATGATCTTTGTAATTTATTGATTAAACAAGCAAAACTTGATAAACAAAATCCTAAGAAAGCAGCTAAAACTAAACGTTTTTTAATAGTTGAAGGTATTTATATGAATACTGGAAATATCTGTCCATTACCAGAATTAGTTATATTATGTAGAAAATATAAACTAAGAATATTTATTGATGAATCAATATCATTTGGAACCTTGGGTGAACATGGAAAAGGCATTACTGAATACTTTGATGTTCCTAGACATGAAATTGATATGATTATGGGTAATAATGCTATATATTGTAATTATCATTAATAAAATATTATAAATATTGTTATTATATTTTATATATTTTATAGGTTCTTTGGATTGGGCAATGGGGTCTATTGGAGGTTTTTGTATAGGTACATCATTTATTATTGAACATCAACGTTTATCTGGACTTGGGTATTGCTTTTCTGCATCTTTACCACCATTATTAACATCTGCAGCTATTACTTCTTTAAATATTATGGAAAATAATCCACAAATATTTAAATCATTAAAAGATAATTGTATAGCCATAAATGATGGGCTTCAAAACATTCATTGCTTAGAATGTTTAAGTTTTCCAGAATCTCCAGTAAAACATATATATTTAAAAAATAGATTAGATCGTGCTACAGAAGAAAAATTGCTTTCTAAGATTTCTGATAAATGTATTGAAAATAATTTAGCAGTTATAACTCCTGCCTATTTAGAAGCAGAAAAAAATTTACCTAGGCCTAGTTTAAGGCTTTGTATTTCTACACTTCTTAACAAAAATGACATTGATTTTGCATTAAATGTACTAAAAAAATGCGCTGAAGAAATTCTATCAATATAAATTAAAATAAAATAAAAAATGTTAAGAAATCATTATTATTTCATATATATTATTTTATATACAAATTATTTTTATCTATTTATGTATACTTATTCATATACATTGTATAATACAGAAAAATCTTTTATTGATTATATAAATGTATTTTCCTCTTTTCTATAAACTTGACTTTTATTTTTTATTTAATACTATCCTATTTTAATATTATTATGATAATTATTTTGTATTGAAATGATTCATTTAAAATTGAATTTAAATTAAATGTAAATTATATTATGTGCAATTTTATAAAAATAAATATAAAAAGTAATATGATTTCTTATTATTCATTTCAAACTACTTTTATTTATATGTATTTATACATATATTATTATATTATTAAATTTTATATTATATTATTTTATTTATATTATATTATTTATATTATATTATATTATATATTTTATATTACAGGTTATTATATTATGTCATATTACAGGTTATTATATTATGTTACATTTTTAAATATGTACCTAATTTTATAATCTTTACTAGCTGTTTTTATATATTTTAATATGTTGAATATGAATTTGTAAATTATTTTATTATTTCCCAATATCTACAATTCTTGAAAGAATCATTTGTAAAAAAAATTATAATTTTTTAATTTTGGAAGTATTTTTGTCTCTTTACAATAATAATCATTTACTCTTTATATGAAATGATTCTGTGGATTCACCCAAATAAAATTAATAATATAAATAATTTATTAAATCATAAAGATCTAAATATGTGTAAATAATGATAAAAATTAAAGGAATATGCAAAATGCACTCATTTTTACTGATATTCTTTAATTTATTTTAACAATTAAAAATTCAAAAGAAATCTAACCATAACATGTGATAAAATAAATTCTTTTGTTAAAGCATTAAGAGAAGCTACAGAATCATTTTTATTTTTAATATAAAAATGAAATAATTTAACAAAACGTACGGTAATGATAATGGTATTATATATTCGATGATGACTATAGTTTTGATTACAGAAGCAAATCAGTTTAAAATAATTAAAATTTGTTATATAATGTTATATATATTAAATTATTAATATTATATTTATATTAAATTATATTTAAAAATACTTTAAAAAAATTTATATTTTTATAACATTAAAATTTTACTTAATTATTAATGTAATCCATTTAAATATTAAATATGTAATAATTTAAGGAAAAAAAATTATTAATAAAGAAATATAATATATATATATATAAATATTATATATAAATAATATAATATATTTAAATTTATATATATATCTTTATTATTTACGTTAAATATTAAATTTTAATTCATTATAGTACATATTTTTAAATTTTCGCGGTAAGGCATAATTTTCTTAAAACATATCCGGTAAATCTTTGTCATGGAGAAAGAAGAACTTCCTCTTTCTTCTAGATTGTACCCGTGTAATCTTTGCCAAGGTAAAAGATTTTTCTTTATTATTTATATAATAAAATACAAGTTATTTATTTCTTATATAAAAATAATTTCGTAATAATATTGTTTGCATTATTTTATATTAATAAAATATAAATGATATATTTTTGTATATTTAAGAGAAAATAAATATGGTTATAAGCACATGGTTGTAATCAAATTTTTTAACTTGCAACTATTTCTATGTTTATCATTTATAAATTTGAATATAGTATTAATAAATATTTGAAGTTGAATAAATATTAATTTATATATTTTTAAATATCATATATAATAATAAAATAATCATATATCATCATATAAATCAATTCAAATATGAAATTAACGATTATACGATGTTATATGTACGTAATTTTTCTAAATAATATTTCTAAAAAATATTTGTATTTTTACATAATTTCAAATATAAATATATATTAATATTAAATATTATAATAAAACTTATTATAATAAAATTGAATAATATTGAAATAAAATGTCTGATAAATTAAAAATTAGACAAAATCAGAATCTGTGTGCAGATTAAAAAATTGTAAAGTCTTATCTAATTTTAATTATGAAAAATCTTATAATAATAATAATGAATTATATTTTAATAAATTATTTTTATTTTTAGTCCTTAAATTAATGAAATATCCCTATACACATTAAGATGGGTAGGGAGGACAAGGCAACATGGAAATCCAATTATTTTACAAAACTTGTCGTAAGTATTTTTAATATTACTTTAATATAATAATATTAATAATATTTAATATAGATAGATATTTAAATTGAAATATTTATAATTTATATTTATACTTATATTACATATATTTTTTGTATAGCAACTATTGGATGATTATCCTAAATGTTTCATTGTGGGTGCAGACAATGTTGGTTCTAAACAAATGCAACAAATCCGTATGTCTCTTCGTGGAAATGCAGTTGTATTAATGGGAAAAAATACTATGATGAGAAAAGCAATCCGTGGTCATATTGAGCGTAATGCAGCACTTGAGAAACTTCTTCCACATATTCGTGGAAATGTTGGTTTTGTTTTTACCCGTGGAGATTTAATTGAAGTGAGAGACAAACTTTTAGAAAATAAAGTCAGAGCACCAGCTAGAGCAGGTGCCATTGCACCATTGAGCGTAATTATTCCTGCTCAAAATACTGGTCTTGGTCCTGAAAAAACCTCATTCTTTCAAGCTTTGAGTATTCCAACTAAAATTTCTAAGGGTACTATTGAAATTATTGTAAGCATATGAACGAATTTTTATTAATTTAATTTTTATATTTATTTTTATATTTAATTATAGTCGAATCTCAAAAAAAAAAAAAAATCAAAATCTTCAAATTATAATATAGATATTAAAAAGTTTTTTTTAGTAAGAAAAATCTAATAAAGAAAAACAGATAAAAAGAAAGATATTGCATAAGTTTTAATATTTTTTTATTTGCAAGAGTAAAAAAGAAGAAAAGAAAAAAATATATTTTATTTTCATATAATTGAAACAATTATAATAATCATATTATAGTTGGAAAAAAAAAGAATAGTAATTTAATAAATAAATTAAATAATTAGTTAATAATAGATTGTAATATATAATTATTAGAGATGTATGAGAATCTAAAAATGTTAGGAATTCAATGTTCGAAATGAATTGAATTCCAAAAGTATTTTATAATTCGATTAATTCGATTATTATTGAAAATATCAAAATATTGAGGAAATACTTATCATAGAATTAAAAGAATAGTTTCGAAATCGGAAATTTTTACAATTTCAAATTACGATGTTTTCACGAATTTGATTGTGAAATGAATTTTCAATCCAGTCCGACCCAATTTTCAGGTTTTCACATGTCTTTAATAATTATTTATAGTTATAGAATATATATTATATAATATATATTTATAATTATAGAATAGAATTATAGAATAATAATAATAAAATCACTGATAATAAAAATTTGAGATTGAATTTCTCTAAATTCGAATTATAAAATGCTTCTCAATATATAACAAATAATTTGACTTATACAAAGTTTATATTTCGATAAAAAGTTTTTTTAATAAAATAAAAAGAAACAAAATTATAATCTTACTGAGACTCGACTTTATATTTTATATAAATATGAATTAATATATTTTCATGTAAAAAAAATTTATTTTATTATATTTTAGAACGATGTACATATTTTAAAACCAGGTGATAAAGTAGGTGCATCTGAAGCTACTCTTTTAAACATGCTGAATATTTCTCCATTTTCATATGGTTTACTTGTTGAACAAGTTTATGATTCTGGTACTATTTTTGCACCTGAAATTTTGGATATTAAACCAGAAGATTTATGTGAAAAATTTATGGCTGGAGTAGCAAATTTAGCTGCAGTTTGCTTAGCTATTGGTTATCCAACAATAGCTAGTGCACCTCACAGTATTGCAAATGGATTCAAGAATTTATTGGCAATAGCTGCTGTTACTGATATTGAATTTCCAGAAGCAACTACAATTAAAGAATATATTAAAGTATGTAATATTTTTTTATTCATATTTAATGTATGATATAAAAATAGTTTCTATAAATATTAATATGATGAATGTTCTATCTGACAATCTTATGTAACTAGTGTCAGAGCTAGAAATAGTGGAACCCACTGGCACTGTAAGATTTTTGTTGAAAAATGCGTAAAACGCAGTCTGATAAAAAGAAAAGATATATAATTTTAATTATACAAGATTATTTAAAATTTAATATTAATATGATATTTTTTTAGGATCCAAGTAAATTTGCAACCACTGTTTCTGTTGCTGCACCAGTTGTGTCTTCTACAGAAACACCTGCTGCAGAAAAGAAAGAAGAAAAGAAAGAAGAATCTGAATCAGAAGATGAAGATATGGGATTCGGTTTGTTTGACTAAAATATAAATATACATACATACATGTATGTATTATGATATGGCTAAATTCACAAATTTTTTAAAATATAAAAATATTGTAATAAAATATGATTTATAATACATATTGGTCCATTTTGTCATTCCTTTTATTTGATTTTTTATAATTTTTATATATATATTTTTATATAATTCTATGTATTTATTTTTATTTATAAATAGAAATAAATATTATATCATTGAATTAATACTTGATATTAATTCTTAATCTAAAAAAATTAAAAACTGTTAAAATATATATCGAAATTTTTTATTTTATTATGTTAAAAAGTATAATATATATTTCATTTATAGGAATAATTAAATAATTTTAAAAGAATTTATAAAATAATATGTAAGTAATAATTATATAATTATATAGTAATTATAGTAATATAATTCTGAAATTTTACTTATTTGACGAATTTCAAATATAGTATATAGTATCATATAATATGATACTTTAAAAAAAAAAATTTTTTTACAATTCATTTTATTTAGTGTATAATACTAAACACTTATTTTAATTATTATAAATTAAATATTTAATGTATTTATTTACAATTTATAAATTTATTATCCTATTTTTTATTATTTATAATATATATAAATAACCATAAATCATAAATAAATTTACACAAATTCTTAGATTATCTGGCTATTAAATTTGTGTTCTATATTTTAAGGGTTAATTTCTTTAATTACATATATGAATCATCCGAACTGACCAGCAAAATGTTTGCAATGATATTAATCAATTAAAGATAAGATAATCTAAGATTATACAAAAAAATTATACAATTATTTTTATCAAATCAGAAATAATTTTAAACTGATATTTCCAGTATTTCTAGTTATAATGTTCTGGTAGGAGAGTATAATTATCTTGTAGTTAAGTATATATCATTGAAGTGACGGGACATTCGTAAAATGCTGTAGTTAGTTCTACAAAGCATCAATAGTATTATACTTATACTATCTTATTATAGAATTTTCATGGTTTTCTGAGTGTGAAGTAAAGTTATATCTCGGTATATCTCGGTACAAATCGGTTTTAATCGATCTTCCGCGAAATTTTGTTTTGAGTGTCAAATTTTGAAAAAAAATTAATATTAATTAACCTGTATAGATATGGGATTATTATCCGAGGGAAGTCCTTTAACCTGGGAAGAAACGAAAAATCTTGCTGATCATGTTCGAAAACATGGAATTATTCAGTTTATTAATTTATACAAAAGACTTAGAGATCGACAAGGTGATATACTCAAATGGGGCGATGAGGTAATATTTATTTTTTAACTTTTATATTTTATTTGACATTTGTAAACATAAATCGTAATATATTTCATATATTAATGAATATATATTACTTTTTTCTATATCATTTTCATATAGAATAATTTAAATATAAAATATTTATTATGCAATATTAATTTTTAATACATGTTAATTTAAAGAAAAAAATTTTATTGATAAATTTTTATTTTTAATTTAACATAATAATATTAATTATTAGTAAATTTAAAAATTCTAAATTCAATTATAATTTTCAAAAATTAAATTTAAATTTTATGTAATTTGTTTATATTATTTTTATTTGCTTGGATTTTTATATTATATATTATAATTGAAATATTAATATTGAAAAGAAACAATAAATAAATGGTACAATCAATTTTAGTTATTAAACTATTACAAGATGTAACCTTGACTTTTTTTCCAATTAGTTCATTTCTAGATCTGAGTCAATATTTTTTGCTGCAACTATGTAATTTATTGATATCATTTAGATAATATAAAATTAATATATTTTCTTATTTATTATTGTAATTTTAATATTTAGAAAATTTTAACATTTATAATAAAGAAAATCTCTTAAATAGGTTGAATATATGCTTATCAAATTTGATGATGAAGCAAAAATTGCAAAGCTTAGTTTAAGAGCTGCAGAAATATTAAAAACTTTAAACGAAAAAGAATATAATGATCCAGTGTAAGTATTTCATATTTTTTTTAAATAAGAGTTTAAATTTATATTATTTATAAATATTGTACATATAAATATATATTGATTCTTTATAACATTTATTTAATTTATTTAATATAATGACATATTGATATATATAATTATATAATAATTATATAATTTTAATAATTATAAAATAATAAAAAATAATATATATTTATTTCATAGCAATATTAAATCATTATGGAGACCTGAATATGGTGCTTATATGCTAGAAGGAACACCAGGGAAACCCTATGGTGGTTTATTAGTTCATTTTAATATTGTTGAAGCTAATATGAAATATAGAAGACAAGAAGCTTCAAAATTACTGGGACCTAATGAGGTTTTAATGTCTTTAACTAATTTTCCTAGGTATATAAACTTTTTGATATTTTTAATTATATTTAATTAAATACTATCATAATTTATTATATTTGATAAAAAGAATTATTATTTTATATATTCTCTTACAGAACAGGAGCACATGATTTCACAGATCCTCCTACACATCCAACTCCAAATTCAGGATCATCAAAAAGTTTATTTTTTCCGGATGAAGCTATATATCCTGGTCATCCTCGATTTAAAACTTTGACAAGAAATATAAGAAAACGACGTGGAGAAAAAGTAGCTATAAACATTCCTAGTATGTATTTATTGTATAATATATATATATATATATACAATATATATATTTTTTTATAAATAAAATAATTTAACAAATAGTATTTTTTTGCAGTTTATAAAGATAAAAATGTTCCAAATCCATTTAAAGAGGATCTTAGTTCTTTAATTGAAGATGAATCAAATTGTGCAGCTAAAGAAGATCATATTTATATGGATGCTATGGGTTTTGGAATGGGATGTTGTTGTTTACAACTCACTTTCCAAGCTTGTAATATAGAAGAAGCAAGAACTTTATATGATCAATTAACACCTTTATGTCCAATAATGGTCAGTAATATAATATATATAATTATAAATAATAATTATATTTTCATAAATTCTGAAGATATGAAGTTAGCATATTCTTTCGCACATACGTTACAGAACATTTGTTTAAAATTCGACAGTTGGCTGTAACTGCTGCTAGTCCATTTTACCGAGGATATATAAGCGATGTTGATTGTCGATGGAATGTGATATCTTGCTCTGTAGACTGCAGAACACAAGAAGAACGTGGTCTAAAACCTTTAAAAGAAAACAAATTTAGAATTAATAAATCTAGATATGATTCCATTGATTCATATCTTAGTGTACAAGGAGAAAAGTACAATGATGTTCCCTTAATTTATGACGATGAAGTATATAAACAACTTTTAGATAATGGAATTGATAAATTACTTGCGCAACATATCGCTCATTTATTCATCAGAGATACTGTATCTTTATTTTCTGAAAAAGTGCATCAAAATGATTTGGAAGATACTGATCATTTTGAAGTAATTATTATTATTAACTAATTTTAGCATTAAAAATTTAATTTTTATTTGATTATACAACTATTATTTATAAAATTTCAGAATATACAATCAACCAATTGGCAAACAATGCGATTTAAACCACCACCACCAAATTCATCTATAGGATGGCGTGTTGAATTTCGTCCATGCGAAGTTCAAATTACAGATTTTGAAAATGCTGCAATAGTTTGTTTTATTGTTCTTCTTACAAGAGTTATTTTAAGTTATAAATTGAATTTGCTCATACCAATTAGTAAAGTTGATAAAAATATGGCTCGAGCACAAAAGAGAAATGCTGTTACAGCAGAAAAATTTTGGTTTCGACGAGATATTACATCAGATATAAAAAAACAAGATGATGGACAAACAGAATATACAGAATTTACTATTAATGAAATTATCAATGGAAAGGTTAATATTAATATTTTTTTCATTAATTTTTTCATTTTTTTCATTAATTTTTTCATTTTTTTCAAATAATATTAACAAAAGTTAATATTAAAAATGCTCTATAATATTTTTTTATAACAGGATGGTGTTTTTCCGGGTTTAATACCTTTAGTAAATTCATATTTAGCCAGTATGGATGTAGATGCTGACACGCATTGTACTGTACAAGCATATATGAAATTAATACAAAAGAGATCTTCTGGAGAGTTATTAACAACTGCTGCATGGTTAAGAAAGGAAGTTCTTTCACATCCAGAATATAAGTATGTATTTTTGTATTTCTAAATATAGAAATTTGTATTGTATTTCTAATCTTATATTGTATTAATATAGATACGATTCCATAATAACACAACGTATCAACTATGATTTATTAAAAAAAATACAAAAAATAGTATCTAATGAAATATCGTGTCCAGAATTACTCGGGACGTGTATATCATCTAAAACTAATGAAACCATACCTGCAGCAGTTGCAAAAGCAGAAAAAGTTCCAATGTGAATTATTGTTGTTAATGGTAATGGTTTAAATATGCTTAAATATGTATATATATGTGTATACATACATACACATATATATAAAATAGATATATGATGACTTAAATAGACTACAATTTTATTTTAAATTTAATTTTCATTTATTTTACTATTTCAAATGTTCTTGTACGTACTTAAAATAATATATATTTACATATAGTGATTTAATGGTTATTAAAAACAATAACATTCCATAAAATAATGTTATTTCTAATACATAAAAAAATATATACATTTGTAAAAAATACCAGTTTTTTTATAGAAGAAATTATTATGATATAAATATAAATTATGACGTTTATATGATTAAATATAAATAATAATTACTAAAAATATATATTAATTCAGAAAATATACAAACTATATATATGTATATATATAGTTATCTTGAGATCAAATACTTTATTGTAATTATAAACACATTTTTTAATAACTTATAACAAAATGCTTTTGTGATTATTTACAATGCTATTGTTGTTTTATGATAAAATACTATATTGTTTATTTTTAATGATTAATATTATAAATATATTATTCAAAAGTTTAACTTTTTATTATGTTATTGTGAACAATATTTAAATTTAATAGTGTTAACATCTGTATTTAAAAAAAATATATGTTTATAAATTTTTACTTATTTTATATATACATCTATTTGCCTTTTTTGTTGTTCTCCTAAAGTAAATGTTTTATATGATACATAAGTATTCCATAAAATAGCTACCGATTGTACTAATAGAACTTGATATTGTAAAGGTATAAAATAAAAGTTAATTAGTTGTATTATAGGCCAAATCTGAAAAAAAAAATTATACATTTTTTACAGAATTTATTAAATGTACAGGGTGTTAATATATTCGTGGAACATCTTTCATATAACTAAATTGGATAAAACTTAATTGAATAAAATAAATAACTGGAATTGAGCAATTTGATTTCTAAATTGCCTAATATAAATCTATTTTATAAACAATATAAAAATTATTAAAAATCTTATTATTAATCATTAATGAAAATATATTTATTTTTAAAAAACATTATAATAAAAAAAATTATATGCAATTAATTTTTATAAAAAATTTAAAAATTTAAAATATTAATCTGGAATTGAATTTAATATTTTCAAAATAAATATTGCATTGATGTAATATTGATATAATTAAAGTGTTAAGTTACAAGCATTTAAGTTTACATTAAATGAAGTGAGATAGAAACAGAATGAAAGTGCAGACTGATAGAAAAAGCTATTTCTTTTTATCTTCATTTTACTTCATTTAAATGTAAATATAAATTGCTTATAAGTTATTTATTAATTTATTTATTAAATTTAAATTGATATTTTTATATATTAATTTTTTATTTGTTCTGGCTTTTAATATTGACTCTTCAAAAATGTCACATAAATATATTAACATTTTATATATAATTTTAGAATTTATTGTAAAGTTATTATATTACTTTATAATTATTAAGTAAAATATCTAGATATTCATTAGATAATTTCGTTTTTATTTGTTCAAAATCTTTTCCTTGTAAAAGACCAACAGTTGTTAACACAATTCCTAAACCTGCAGGTGCAAAAATTAATTGATCACAAGCTACTTTCTTTAATACTGCAATTCCAGTCTTTGAGCCAATATATTTATCTAATATTCCATACCAGGTTCTTGTTACAGGTCCCTGTTATATTCATTAAATGAAATTTATTTTATAAAATGTTATATAATTTTTTATACAATTTATTTATTTTTTATATAATTTAAATAATTAATTAATTTATTATTTATTTAATTACACTATAAAGAATTTAATCATAATTTAATTATTGAATTATTATTAAATTTTAATAAAAAAATATATTATTAAGTAAATATATTAATAAATTAATATTATAAATGTTATAATTAAATTTTAAGTACTTTTAGCATTTTTGAATCAAATTGACTTACAGTAATAAAAAATCCTATACTTCCAAATTGAGCTGTTCTTAGAAAATCTAATTCCTTAAATTTTTTTCGTTCAATAAAATTTTGTGCAATTTGATCTCCCAATGCCATTAATATACCTGTTAATTTGATACCATGAATAATTAATATGTTCAATGATAAAATAATTTTTAATATTTTAGAAATGCAGGATTTTTACCTGCTTGTGTTGCTTGAACGATTATTGGGTATCTTGTCACTACTCTTCGACATACTTTGATAATATCCCACATATAGATAATGCCATTATTATTTCATTTACAAATTATCACAATTTTAATGACTATTTAATAAATTAACATGTATTTTAATTTATTAATTATATCTTTATTTAATCTAATATTATGTATATAAACTTTACATATTTATGTCATTTCTTAGATTTCTTATTGACAATAAATGTACTTTAATATATTTAAATATAATATATTAAATATATTTAAATTATATCAAAATATTTAATAATATCAAATGTGATAATATTTATCAATATAAAACATGTAGATTATTAGATTTGTAATGAATTTTAATTTATAAAATAATTATTAAGTATATTATTATATATATATAATATATATATATATATATATATATATATATCTCATATCTATTTAATATAATCTTATTTGTTAGAAAATTATTAAAAAAATAATATCTTCATATATCAGTAAATTTATTTTAAATATTATGAAATATTTTATGAAAGCATTGATTTATGTTCTTGAAAGCTTTATATATAGCCTACCTGAGGCCATGATGAAAATAAATTCGGACTAACAATGTCAAAATTCTCACTTCGATGTAATTAATCAAATTACTAAAAATAACTAGCATGAAATTTATATTGTTTTTCAATTTTATGTTATCAATATTTACTTTTAATTATATATGTTGTCATGGCGAATTAAACATAAAATAAAAAATAAAATTTTTATTATTTAACGCATAATCACATATGTATTTTTTATATTTATATAGATAATGTGATTATATATATTTATGTATACTTATACTTTCTTTAGAAAAGTGTTAAGATTTCTCATTTATTTTAATATTGAAATAGAATTCCCGCTTCGAATAAATTTGACAGTGTTACCAAATTTTACAATATTCTACTATATTTATAAGTATATTAAATAGATTTTATATCAATAATATACAGTTAATAATATACAGTTGGCTGTACTGTTAAATTGACAGTCTGCTTAAGAAATGGTTGTAAAGTAAAGATGGCAGTAAGGGGTGATGCACAAATTGTCCTCTTCATTATTTTGTGTATTTTCTTATTAAAATCGTGTAATGGAGCCGCGACAGATATTGAATTAGATGCAAAAGCACAGCTATTGCATAGACTTGATAGTTTAAATCTTTTATTATATACATTTTTATTGATATTAACTGTTTTAACAATATGGACATTTAAACATCGTCGCCTAAGGTTCCTCCATGAAACTGGTCTAGCTGTCATTTATGGTAAGTCGTCTGCTATAACTACTGTTTACAATTATAATTATAATGCAAATTATGCAAATTTTAATTTTAATTTTTATTTAAATTTATTTAAAATTTTTTTAAAGCATTTTTTTTATTATGTATAAATATATATAGTAAATACTTTTTTATTTCAGATTTATATTCTTATATTCTATTCTTTGTATATAGATATATATAAATTATATATAATATATAGTTAAAATAATATTAAATATTTTATTTTTTTATACATATTATAATAATATAATAAATATAAATACAAATATATAATATACTAATATAAATAATAAGTATAAATACAATATAATTAATATAATATAATAAAAATATTTTTAAATAAATTGATTTATTTATACTTATACATCAGAAATATATATTTAATTTTAATTAATTATTAATTAATTAATTAATTAATTAATTAATTTAAATTAATTATAATTAAATACATTTCATAATATTCTAATTTTTAATATTCTAATTTCATAATAAATAATTCTAAATTGATTATTAAAAATTATTAAAAAGAATAAATGATAATAATAATTGTTAAATATTTATTTTATCAATTTTTTATATTAATATTTATTCGATTTTTTTTGTCAACAAAGATATTATCATAAAATTGATATATAATCTTTATATATAAGTAAGAACTAAGATTTAATAGTTTAAAAAAAGAATAATTTTTCATCATTTGAAGTATTGATTATTAATTTTCAATAATAAAGTTTAAATTATAATAATTTCATGAAAGTTATATATATTAAACATTTTAAAATAATATTAATTTATTATAAATTTATTATTATATGTACATATGTATTTGTTATGATATATATATATATATGTATATCTTTTTAGGATTAATTATAGGAGCAATAATACGTTATGGATTTACAACAAGTAGTACTATTCTTCACATGCCTGTTGTACCAGACAACAGCAGTAAATATAATCAATCAGTTCCTCCTGATACATTATGGTTACGTTTTCCGGAAGATAAAGGAGGTGGTAATATTATTAAAAATAAAACATTTGCCTATTTATTCAGAGGAGAGATTTATAAACAAGATAATGAAATAGATTTGAAGGTATTATTTAATTCAATTATTTATAATTTAATTTTTAATAATATATTAGAATTATTAAAAAAATAAATATTGTATTTAATTATATATTTTATTAAATTATAATTAAATTGAACACTAGAAAGAAATAATTAAATAAAAATATAAAATTTTAATAGGCCACCTTTGATTCTGAAATATTTTTTAACATTATTTTGCCACCAATCATTTTTCATGCTGGGTATAGTTTGAAACGTGTAAGTAGCAAATGTTCAATTATTTATATTTATATTTATATTTATCACTATTATTTAATATTATTAATTTTATATTTTATTTCAGAAATATTTCTTTAGAAATTTAGGAGCAATTCTTATGTATGCTTTAATTGGAACATCTATATCAGCTTTTGTTATTGGGTATGTTTTTCATTTATAATGAAAAATATATGTATACATTATTAATAAATAGATATATATTTTCTTGCCATAATACAAGTTTATTTATCTTTTGAAGTTTTTATATGGAACATTTCTTATGATTAATTTTGCGTTCATAGGTCATTTAGATTGAATATATCTGTTGTTTTGTTCATTGACTATAGATAAAGAAAAAAATTCTTTTTAATATAATGCTATATTTTTTTAATCATATATTTCTTATGTTTATATTTTTTTTTCAGAGCTTTGATGTATGCTTTTGTACAATTAATACCACATCTCTCTGCTTCATTTACATTTTTGGATACTTTATATTTTGGTGCATTAATATCTCCCACAGATCCATTGACAATAATTTCTATTTTTAATGATTTACATGTAGATGTAAATTTATATGCTTTAGTATTTGGAGAAAGTGTGTTAAATGATGCAGTTGCAATTGTACTTAGTGGGTATGTATATAAGAATATTAATATCAAAAAGTTTTGATCAAATATAAATTATATATATAAATAAAAATATAAATAATATATATACATATAAATTATATATATAAATTATGTATTTCAGTTCCATACAAAATTATGGAGAACGTTATCAATCAGGTTCAGGTGGATTTGAAACTGTAGCATTTTTCCAAGCATTTGGTGATTTTGTTGGAATATTTAGTTTATCTTTATTTATTGGTGCTACCATGGGTTGTATTACTGCTTTGTTAACTAAATTTACTAGAGTCCGAGATTTTCCTCTTTTGGAATCAGCATTATTTGTTTTAATGTCTTATAGTACTTTCTTAATTGCTGAAGCATCTGATCTTACAGGTAATATTTTATAATTTTATGTGCATTAAATTTATCATCTTCAATAAAATATTTTTACATGTAATTATTTGTATACAGGTGTAGTTGCAGTCTTATTTTGTGGTATTTGTCAAGCACATTACACATATAATAATTTAAGTCCAGATTCGCGTCAACGGACAAAACAACTATTTGAACTTTTAAATTTTTTAGCAGAAAACTTTATATTTAGTTATATTGGTGTTTCAATGTTCACTTTTCCGAAACATCATTTTGATCCAGGATTTATTTTTGCAGGATTCGTATCCTTATTTTATAAATATTCATTTTAAAATAATATTTCATAATACCCTTTATAATCCTTAATTATTTTATTATAGTTATGTGCATTATTAGGTCGTGCAGCTAATGTATATCCATTATCTTTTATATTAAATTTGGCACGAAAACCAAAAATATCGTTAAATTATCAACATATGTTATTTTTTGCTGGTTTACGCGGAGCTATGAGTTTCGCTTTAGCGATTAGAAATACTGTATCTGATGCTCGACAAGCAATGTTAACAACAACGAGTTTAATTGTAATTCTAACAGTTATTTTTCAAGGTGGTGCAACAACCCAATTTTTGAGCTGGTTTAATATACCGTAAGTATAAAAGATTTTTATTATAATCATAAACTTTTTTATTTTATTGAAACAAATTATTTTTTTCAGAGTTGGAGTAGATGAAGAAATAGAAGGATTGTCACATAATGGAATGCGCAGTGTAAGTATTATATTTTTATTTTTAATTATTATTATTGATTTTTTTACTTCACAAAAGTACAAATAATTTAATAATTACAATTTCATTTGCACTAACATATTTAATGAAGAGTAAGATTTCTATTTATGTACTTTTGATATAAAAAATATAGTAATATTTACTATAATATAATTTATTCATTACTAATTTTTACTTTAATAGAATACAATTTTTTGTTATTTTTGTAATTTTTACAAGTAAATTTTTTTAAATAAATTTGCTATTTTATTTTTTATAAATAATAAAATATGCTATAAAAACAAGTGATAAAAATATCTAATTTCTTAATATATATATAAATAAATAAAAAGTATAAATAAATTTTTATTAATTTGTTTTATTTTTATATAAGAAAATATAAAATACACCAAAAGTCATCAAAAGCAAAATTTTAATAAGATTATTTTAAATTTGATTATCTTTTAGAATTATTTTTTAAATTTTATTAAATATTATTGTTATCAGAAAGCATCTCTTTATGAATTATATATATAACAATTTAAACCATAAACTGATTGATGTCAGTCTTTAAAATTAAAAATTTAAATTTTAATTATTTATAACTATGAAAAAATTTTAATATTTTAGGATTAAGATTTGAATTAATATATTTAAATAACTATACAAATAAATTAAAGAACATTTAATAAAATGTAAATAAAAATTCTACATTTATTAGAAATAAAAGACATTTCATCTATTATTGATCTTTTTAAACCATTTATGTATAATACAACATATAATCATTTAATGATATATGTATAATAAATATATATATAATAATTATTTAATAAATATAAAATAATCTAAATTGTTCAACAAAATAGTATTTCTCTAGAAAAATTTAATTGCAAATATATTTGTGCATGAATGCTTTTTATACTATTATTCTTCATCCCCAAATTACTGATGCACTTTTAATATTATACACTATTATCAATAATTTCTAAAATTTTTATTTCTTAATAAATATATGAAAAGATTATATTTATAAATGTTCATTTTTTAAATTCCATTTAAATAATATAGTATTTCTGCACAAAGATTATTAAAATCATATATAGCTTGCACTAGAATTTAACATTTTATAAAATCTAAGCATGTCTAATTACATTGTATTCAAGTTGATAAAAAGGCTTAATTAATTTTAAATAATTGCGCTTAATAATTAATATAAAAAAAATACTGGAATTTAACATACTAATGTTAATAGTCTGGTGGCGAAGGTGGCTTTGGAGATCTGGACATACGTAGGGAGAGAAGTCCGCCGGTATGTTTTTCTATTAAAAATTGAGTTATGTTATTTATGTAATCATAAATAATTCATGCATTTAATGAATTTCTATTTATTACATTGAAATTAATTTAATCTTAATTTTTTGTAGTATATTTAATATTTTCTTATATCTTTATGCAACAATAAATAATTAGTTTTATGCATAAATAGTATTATATGAGTTGCTTTCTGTCACTATCTATTATTAATAAAGAATTAATAATATTTTGAAATAGGGATTTAATAAAAATTATCTTATTAAAATATTTGCAATGACTACTATATTTTGTTAAATGAATATTATTAAAATATTATTTATTAAAAATAATGAGATAATGTGTAATAAAATAAATATGATAAAAATAATAATAAATAAATCAGATATTATTATTTTAATAATATCAAATCATATAAATACATTAATATCTGCATATATTAATTCTTTTTTTGAAAATAGAATTTAGTTTTATAAAATATAGAAATTATTATTTTATTTTAAAAATAAAAAAAAACTTCATTTCATATTATGTTTAATTAGATCTATATATTACAAATAATATTACTAATAAATTTATATATGCTTATGTTTATATTTTGTAAATTAAAAATTTAGTTTATTTTTATATAAGAAAATTAATTGTAATGTAATTGCTAATATGTTTGGCTTTTTATATAACAATTATAATTTCAATTTCATTAAATGTTTGATTTGCTAATTGCATGAATTTAAATATTTCTTTTTATATTATTTTTGTTATCCATTCTGTATGTTGATGATTAGTAGTGTATATGTTTATATCTATTTATATTCATTAACATATAATATCATTAAGATATAAATAAACATTAACAAGGTATATAAATATAAAATGAACAATCAAGCATGTTTTCTAATATTATAAAAAAAATTTAATTAAAAATCTTCAATATTTAAAATTGTATATTATAAATTATATATGCTATTTAATCATTTTTATATTTCATAATTTTTATATTTTATAATTCAAACTTATTTAGTAATTGAATTAGTAAATTATTTTTATTATTTAAATATTTTTCATGAGTGTAATTTTTAATTTAATTTTTAATTAAGTTTGAAAAAATATCATTATCATACAGGATGGATAATTAAAATATTCTTCACATTTCACAGTATAATTCTATGCAGGATGGATCATTACCAAGCAGTGGCATAAAACCTAATGAAAAAGCATTACTTGCCAGAATCTGGGGTGATTTTGACACACGCTACATGAAACCACTTTTAACTCACTCCAGACCTACATTACTGGAAACATTGCCAGTTTGTTGTACACCTTTAGCTAGAATTCTTACAACAACGCAACAAATGACACAGGTATAATATATGATTTTAGAAATTTTTTTTATTTGTAGAATTGTTAAATATTTTATTTCAAGACATTTTTATTTTAGGATGAAGCTGTTAGAAAAGCAGATTCAGATTCAGATTTTTGTCTTGAAGATCGTGAACTGGAGCGACGAAGGACTAGTGTCCAACCGGTGAGTTTTCATCAACCTAATCTCAATTACACTATTAATCCGTGCTATCAGCCTAACAGCACAGATGCAATTAATCCAGATGAACCTTATGTAATTCTTAATTTACACAGAAGGTAGAAGTACTGGATTTGATTTAAAATATTTAAATCTTGTATTAAAATTATGTGTGAAAATAATTCTTACATTATACATATTAAGTATAAATGAGTTTATCATTTATACTTAATTTTCACGTAATTATATTTTAAATATTGTTTCAAATTATATCATTATTTAAAAACACTTGTACAACATAGTCTTTCCATTTTATATGAAAATTATATGAATTATATTTTTAGTATTAAATATATATTTAATATATTTAATATATTATCTATAATTATATAATATAGTAATATATATTTCTATTTAATATTTTAAAATTTTATTATTAATTTTATAAATTATATTTATATTAATTATATTTTCTTATATATAATAAGAATTGCTTATATCAAAATCTTTCATATAAAATGTATAAAATATGCATGAAAAACTTATTTTTCTTCAGTATAGATATGCAATGATACACATTTAAATTATTAAATATAATATTAAATAATATTTAAGTTTATTTATTTGTGGAATTATTTATATATAATAGTATATTTATAATTATATATTTACTCAATTGTAATCTTAATATAAAAGAAATATTGTGTATCATTGTCATATTTAGGTTTATGGGTTATTAACAATACTAATAATATTTTTACAAGACAAGATATCAATCATTAAAATTGAATTTTATTATAAGCATGAATCTACATATATACGTAAAGTTATTTTACAGATGCAGTAAATGTATTCTAGTCATTAATTACTTGTAAGAAATTTGTGAAGAATTAATGAGTTTATTTCAAAGATTTATTTGAAATAATGTGTCTAATATTATAATTTAATATTCCTTATCCACATAACAAATTAAATGTTAAAAAGATTATTTCATTTCTTATTTTTTCAAATAATTTTTTTTATTCGAAAATTATGTTTAATGTCTAATATTTAAAAAAATATTTAAAAAAATTTTTAAATATTAATGATATATATATATTTTTGTTAAATTAATTTAAGTATTAAAAATTTGTGTTTTTTCTTTTAATGTATATATATATACACACATACATATATATGTATACATATATATATATATATATATATTTTTTTTTTTTCTTTTTTATGATTTAGAACAATTTTTTTAGTCTATTTGATCGCGCTCTTACCAATTTTTTTAGAGAAAAAGAAATGATGATGATGATGAGGACCTAAGAATCATTGGAATGGAAGGATTTATTCCGTTAAGAACATTGTAACGAGACAGAAGCCATTGAAAATAATGTTTTGAGAAGATTTTTAAATGCTTTATATTATACTTAGGAATAGGGTTAAATATTAAAAATAATTATATATTTTGTATATAAAATTTTTTAATAATAGTTTTAATTTCTTTATCAATAGTAAACAAGTTAAAAGTATTCTCTCTATATATTTCTCAATTTTTTGCAATTTTAAAAAAAAATTTATTATTTTTTCATTTAAAAAATTTGATGTACAGTGTTTATTTTTTAATAATTATTTATTATTTGAAAATGAATCTTCATATTTCTATATTTGTGTTAATTTTAAATTATTTTAAATTATTTAATACATTTCTTTTTTTTAAATATTAGAAATAATATTATACAACAAATTATCTGTACTGCACTTATTTTTTGTCTTCTTAATATTATAGTGCAATATATTTTAATGTAAATGTAAATTATGAAAATCAAAAGACATGTAGCACATAATAACGAATTTTGAAAATGTACATATTGTGATTTTTTTGAAAGTATTAATATAATATAAAAAAAATAATTATAATAATAATAAAAACTTTAATAGAATTTTGATCCATATTAAAGATTTATATAAAATTACTTTTTAAATATATTATAATTGAACATTAAACATAATTTTCAGTGTTCAATTAATTGTTTTTGAATTTTTGAATCTTTTTAAATCTCATTATATCTCAACAACATTATTAATAATTACAAGATTTATGAAAAAAATATTATGCAGTATAATTTCTGTAATTTTTTTTTATATTAATTATATTTTATTTATTCATTGTTATATTGGAGAAGGATCTGTTTCCATCTATCATTTAATGAATGTTATTGCATGTAACCTGAGAAACCAAATTACTTTTCAAACATCAATTTTTCATGTCAGAAATGCCATCTAAAAATTGCCGCTTGCACACTACTTATGCTATTAGTAACAAATAATTTCTGCAAAAAAAATAATCTTTTATATCTGCTTTCTATACATTGTTTATGAATATTTCTTATTATATTAATTGTTAGTGTAAATTTTGCTACATAGCACTTGCATATAATTTAGTGCACATGTAGTTAATTTCATTTAATTTTCATGTAATTTGTTAAGATCATCAAAAGAAAATAAAATGTATAAGTGTTTTGCAATTTTATATATTTTATATTTAGAATTTTAAAAAATTATGGTAATATTAAATCATATATTTTGTTCAAGATTTTTTAAAAATATTATATTATTGTGCAATCGGCAAATAATTTATTTTCATAATAATAAATATATAATTATGTTAATATGTAATTTATATTTTTCTAGAAAATATTTTTGTTCTGTGTAAATTACTATTTTTTATTATGTAATATTTTTTATACACTTATTTTTAATTTTTTAATTTTTGATTTTATTATAGCATATATTGCTTATTTATATTTGGTTTCTCCACAGACACATGTAAGGAGCTCTCAAACAGAACACGTTTATAAAAAATAAATCTAATATAATTTATTAAATTTATAAATTTTTGGGATTTTCTCTACAATTCTTTTAAATACAAATTAATATTTTTCTTATTCAATATATTATAAATATTTAACATCAATATGTTATTTCATCCAAATTCTAATTCATATAATATGTTTCATTTTTAATGTTCTCTAATTTTGTTATCATACAGATAAATTTTAATTTCTTCAAGTAATATAAAACGTGTATATTTTCTAATATATTGTAATCAACATCTCAGATAATATTTAGTGAAAATTATGATATAGCTATGTGCGTATGCAATGTTGGTGTCAAGTATTACATATATTACTGTACTATAGTTTCTATAAATGTTGATTATATTTTACTAGTATTTATTTTCTTCAATATTTTGGATAATAAAAGACATTGACTACAAAAAATTAAATGTAAGTATTGTATAAAGAATAAATAATAAGGAAAAGGTAAAAAATTATAATATATTATATTATTTATATTTATATTATATTAAATTATTTACATTTATATTACATTATATTGGCATATATTTTTTTAATTTATAATGAATTCATAAAAATGAATTTAATTTTAGATTACAAATATATATATACATACATAATAATCCTTCTCCTTATTTAATAATCTATTTATTCTAATTATGGTACTTGCATAAAAATAGATTCTATTTTAAATGTTAATTTAAACTTGTACATATTACTGATTTTGTTACAATAATTTTTATCAAGAATTTTTACACATATAAAATCAATAATTGTATTTGATATACTAAATAATGCGTAAGAATCTAGAGATGGATTCTTCATATATTTAATACTTTGTGGGGCAGCTGGGAACTGTGATGGGAGAAGTTAGTCCGGGACCACTACCATTGCACACACGCGTCGCCTTGCCAGGTTTGGTCGGCAAACATTTATAGAGACTAATTGATATTGGTAAATAACCTTACCTTTTTATGTATAATATTATATGTGCAACTAATAAATGTATTTATTTGTAAAGCTTAGAAAATCTGTGCAAAAATTATCACATTTAATATTATCTATCATAAATACAATTTGAAGCTTTTCTATTATATGCACTTATTTATTAAATTATAAAAATTAATTAAACAAATATATTATTGTAATAAACAATTTATATCACTCTCATTTTATAATAAATATGATTATATTATTGTCTTTTAAATATCATAAACTCAAAATTAATATATATATATGTTATATTATAACATTACACATTACATTTATTGGTTGTACTAAATTTAATCAAGCTTTATTATGTAAAATAAAACTAATTATTAGTTATATAAAAATCAATAAATATAAATTATATTTAATATAGAAAATATAAATATACTTTTCTCTTGACATATGTATGTATGATTTATAATTCAATGAAAGTCCTTTATAAAGATTATCAAATATTATAGTAAAAATTTATCTTTGAATATTATTGAATTAAATATAATAATAAGATATCAACTTATATTTGCATTGTGCATTCAAATATAATAATTCATGAAATATAATAATGAATAAAATATAATAAAAGAATATAATAAATAAAAATATAATAAAAGAAAAAGAAAGTAAACAATTATATAATTACATTTTATTAGAAATTTATATTTCTAAAATTATATTAAATGTAAAAATTGTTTTAGAAAAATTTTTAATTAATACTATAATAATTGATTTTAATTCTTATATTGAAAAAAATAATATTTAAATTTTATGAATCTTAATGATAATATCATATATTATATGTAATATATAATATATAATATAACTATATTTTGATCTTAACAGTAATATAAATATTATATAATTTCAAATTATTATATTTGAATGTATTCTGTAATTTAAAGTTATATTTAATAATTGTTATTTGAAAGAAGAACTTTTTTATTTAGCAAATTGATTTTGCTGGCATATACAATTATATTTGCATTTAAGGTGTAGAATATTTATGATAAAATACATAAATATATGCAATTTACATACATTTTAATTTATAATTTTATGTATTAATTATATATAAAAATTATAGTCAGTGCCAAAAGTTTTTATTATATTATAATTATACATATAATTAAATTATAATTTTTTTGTGAAAATGATTGTATAAGTAAAAATTTTAATATATTTTAAATAAAATATGATATTGATTTCAACAAAAAATAAAAAATACATATACATATATATATATATTATATATTAATTATATATTATAATTATATATTAATTTTATATATATATATATATATATATATTACAAATTATGAGAATATGAAAAATAAATAAAATAACATTTTCTGCAAAATGTACTCCAATTGTTTTTTAAAAACTCATGATAATTACAAATTTTATATGTTTATTATATTTTTAAAAAATATTTACTTATAATTTACTTATATATTTACTTATATATATTAATATTAAATGTACATAATGTACAATTCAAATATGATTTATCAACACTATTTAAAACGTAAAATACAAGAATAAAAATATATGAAATTTTATTTTAAATGTTGGCTGTGAATACTTGACAAAAATATTTGAATTTTTAATTTACATTTTATATATTAAAATAAATATTGCAAAATACAGTAAGAAATTATACTTACAATATGTTATTTTTTTTACAATTAATATGTTTTTAAATTAATAACTTATTTTAATTATAAATGAATTATGCTAATAAATGTCATATAAGGAATAAAATTTTACCATATAATATTTAAAATTATCTTTTTCTATATATTTGTGAATTGAACAATATGTAATAATCATTGCAATGTATACATATATATAAAATAATAATATTGTGATACTATGTACACTTATAGTGTTTTAATAAAGTATTTGTAAAAACAAAATAAAAAATATATCAAATTTAATTAAATTAAATTTATGTACATTAATTATAATTAAAAATATATGTTTAAATGTGTATAATAATATTAATATAATATATATATAATATATTATATAATTATTTGGTTTTTAATAATTCTTTTCATGTCATTAGTAACAACAAACATTGGTCCATGACCAGGTATTATAAAATTTGCCAAATCAATTATATAAGATCGCATATGTGATTGAATTTTTTGTAATTCTTTAGTTCCTAATTCTTTCCAAATGAATGGATTTAGTATATCTTCTTCTTTTTCGAATAAATCACCTATAAAATTGATAAGAATATGGAAATATATATATAAACTATTTATAATGTTATCATATTATATTATTTTTAAAAAATAAACCTGTAATAGCAAAACATGTAGGTTTTTCAGAAATTGTAGTTTCAACTAAAACTGTAACATCATCCATTGTATGACCAGGAGTTGCTATAATTTTAACTTCTGGGCAAATTTGATATCCTATATATATATATATATATACATATATATATTTTCAATAATTATAATTTTTATATATTTAATTTTACGCACTTATATAATTTTATTAATATATTACAAAAATTTTACCATTTTTTAAATCTTTATCGAAAAATAATTCTCCGCGATGTACACAAGTTCCTATTATATGTTCTGCATTTATAAAAAGATTATTGTTTCCTATATGATCAGCATGACTATGAGTACAAACAACATAATCAATTTTATCAGGTGTAACGTTATGTTTATTAAGTGCTGAAATAAATTTTTTATTTAAGTATTTTAACATTAAATTGCAAATATCAAATAAATAATAATACCTTGTATTATTTTTTCTCGATCCCAAGCTGTCATAGTATCAACAATAATATTCTTGGATGCTTTTATTAATGTACAAGTACAATTTGCTTTCATTGTTCCATCGTCAAGTTTTATAGAATAACCATTAAATAAAACAATTACTTTGCACATTTTTGAAATTAAAATTAAAATTAAAAAACTTATTTTTTTTAGAATTATATATTATAATAATATATATTATGTGCCTTATGTGAATAAATTTATTTCATTTATTATGACAGAAATGCGATAAATTTGAGAAATATTGCACAATACACTGCATTATATAGTATATTTAAATTAGCATTAGTAACATTAGAGGTTATGTATACCGAATTAAAATATTCGTGATCACATTTGTATTAAATAAAAAATTAATGAAAAGACAAAATTTAAAATGAAATTGGTAATTGTAATTATTATAATATTTTAATATAATTAATATAAATAATTTTTAATTAATAAAATCATTAAAATAATCTTAGTTTTTAACATTATTCGTAAAAATTATATTTTAAATGTTTATATTATAGTATTGCTTATCAAGTGAACCAACAAAGCCATGTTTGGTATTAAGTTTCAAAGGAATTACATTAATGTTAGATTGTGGTTTAAATATGCAGTCTATATTACATTTTATGCCAATGCCTATGGTTCCCAGTACTAAATTTAATTCTTTGCCTTTGTGGCTTCCACGTGATAATCATCAAGATTGGCAAATAGAAGGGGTTTGCATAATATATTTCTTTTATTATATTTCACACATAAATTTGTATTTATATCAGCATTCAAACTTCTAGGAATTAAAAGAATGCTGTGGTAGAGTATTTGTAGATTCAACACCTGAGTTTTCTCCACCTTTAGAAAAAATAGTAGATTTTTCAGAAATTGATGCCATTTTAATATCAAATTATACTTGTATGTTGGCTCTACCATTTATAACAGAAGATACTGGCTTCAAAGGTATTATTTATGCTACAGAACCAACATTACAAATTGGACGATTTTTTATGGAAGAACTAGTAGAATTTATTGAACAAACTCCTAAAGCTACATTAGCTAAACATTGGAAGGAAATGCTACATGTATTACCTTCTCCATTAGCTGATGCTCTTAAACCAAAATCTTGGAAACATATATATTCAATGTCAGCAGTTAATACTGCTTTATCTTACATTCAAACAGTTGGATATGATCAAAAATTGGTAAATTAGCATAATATTATTTTAAATTTTTTTATTATTTTATTATTTTTTATTTTATTTTATTATTTTTTTATTATTTTAAATTTTTTTTTGTTTCTCATAGGATATATATGGTGCATTAACAGTTACTCCTATAAGTTCTGGATATTGTTTGGGTAGCAGTAATTGGTTAATTTCATGTGATCATGAAAAGGTTGCATTTGTAAGTGGATCTTCAACATTGACAACACATCCACGTCCTATGGAACAAGCTACTTTAAAACATGCTAATATGTTAATATTAACAGGTTTAACTCAAACACCTACTGCTAATCCAGATACTATGCTTGGAGAACTCTGCATGACTGTTGGTAGAATAAAATTATTTTAATAATATTAATAATCAGTTAAATTTAATATAAATAATTTAATGTTTATATTAAAATTTTATAGCAATGACACTTAGAACTGGAGGATGTGTTCTAATACCATGTTATCCATCTGGAGTTGTATATGATTTATTTGAATGCCTCAGTACTCATTTGGATAAATCTGGTTTTGCACAAGTTCCATTATTTTTTATATCACCAGTAGCTGAAACTTCTTTAGCATATTCAAATATTTTAGCTGAATGGTATAGTTTATATTAAATGAGTATGGCAAAACTATTTATAGATTATTTATAGATTATTCACATTTTGTATTTATTACAGGTTATCAACAAATAAACAAAATAAAGTTTATCTTCCTGAAGAACCATTTCCACATGCTTTTCTTGTTAAAAATGCCAGATTAAAACATTTTACATCTACATATGCTGAAGGTTTTAGTTCTGATTATAGACAACCTTGTGTTGTTTTTTGTGGACATCCCAGTCTTAGATTTGGAGATGCAGTTCATTTTGTTCAATTATGGGGTAATAATCCACAACATACTATAATTTTTACAGGTAATTTTTATATATTATATTACTTTGATAATGCATTACAAAGTAATATATAAATTTATAAATCACGTAATTTATAAATTTTATATTAATATAATATAATAATATAAATAATAATTCTTTCAGAACCAGATTTTCCATATTTAGATGCTTTAGCACCATTTCAACCATTAGCTATGAAAGCAGTGCATTGTCCAATTGATACATCTCTTAATTTTACTCAAGCTAATAAATTAATTAGAGATTTAAAGCCAGAACATTTAGTTATACCTGAATGTTATACACAACCACCAATAACTGCACCACATAGAACAGATCTTGTCATAGAACCTGTAGGAGTAAGTATATATAATGTTAAATTAGAGATTATTTCGATTAATTTTTAACATATTTATTTATTTTATATTTAAGGAAAAACCTTTAATTACTTTTAAACGAGGTGAAGTTATAAAATTGCCTTTAAAAAGAAAAAAGGGACGAGTATTTATTGAACCAGAACTAGCGGGAAATATAATTCCTAATGAAATTCGACCTGGTTTAAGTCTTGCTTCTGTTACTGGTGAATTGGAAGTTAAAGATAATGTATACACAATAAAAGTATGTATTTTTAAAGTAGAACTTAATAAATATATATTTTTAAAAATATATTTTATTAATTAAGAATTATATTTTTAGAGTATTGAAGATAGACCTAGTGGGAAACGTAAAGCATCTTCTGGTTCACCTGCACCAATCAAAGAAGAAGTTCTTAAAGAAAGAAAACATGAATATGGTAATCTGGATCCACAAGAACTATTACAGAAGCTTAATCAAGAAGGAATTCAAGGAGCCAAATTACAACATAGTCCAACTGCTACCAGTATTCACTTAGTAAGATACTTATGCATCATAAAAAATAATTTTTTGTTTAAATATAAAATTCATTTTTTATTACTTATATTTATAGCAAGATGAAGATACTTTGATTCAAATTGGAGATAATTCAACACATATTTTTTGTAATGGTGATCAAAAAATTAGAAGACGACTAAGAACTATTATTATGCAGTGTCTTAAAAGATTTTAAAAAATTTTAAAAAATAAATAATATTATATTATAATTATTTTATATAATTTTATTTTTATAATTATAATTGTATATTTGTAATTAATTTTTTTTGTTTTGTAGCATACAAAAGAATAAGTATTTTTAATCAATCATAAATAACATATTTGTCAATATGTTTTCTATATACATATATATATATATACATATAAAATTATATATATGTATATAGGATATAAAACTTAATACATTATAATCTTATCATTTTTATCAAGAAAAAAATTTATGGCAGTAAGATTCTTCTATTTTTCACAAATAAAAATTTTAAATTATAACATTTTGTAATAAAGTAATTACATCTTATATATATATATATATATATATATATATATATATATATATATATATATACACACATCAATTTATATATTAATTATTTTGAATATAGTAATATTATATGATTAGTTTTATATTTATGCTATAAAATATTTAAATAAAGAATCTTACAAAACAGAAATAGTATAAAACTATATCTATTTTAATCAAAAAATATATAATTAATTATATATAATTATTAATTTTTTATTAATTATTTAATTATATATAATTAATTATATATAAAACTTATAGAAAATTTGTTTACAATATTCAATAGATTAACATTATCTTTATTTTAATTTTAATTTATTTATTTATTAATATTTCTAGCAATTTTCATAAGTTAATATAATGAAGATTATATTAATTGCTATATTATATTATATAAATATAATATCTAAGATGACTGCATTATTTTTATTGTATTCTGAATGCAAAACAATTTACTCAAAAATAATTAAATATGGATAACAAATTATATATTTATATATATTATAATAATAACATTTATATATTATTTATATATTATTAATGTTAAATCATAAAATGTATTTCATTTCTAATATAATACATGCAAAAGTTAAATTATTTTTTTCTTTTTATAAAATCAGGTATTTATGGAATATACATATACAAAAAATAATATCAAAATCACAAATATAAAAAAATTAAATTTCATTTACTTTATATATAACATATACATAACTTTAATATATTTCATTATTGGTATTTTAAAAACATAAATTAATATTTTGACATTCAGTTTTATTTTTGTTCTTAAGACATAAGCACCTGATTTTTTATATGCATTCAGAGTACAATGCATTTAAATCAATTTACCACTTACAATACCAAGTGCAAAACCACCTACAAAATAAGAAAGGAAAAAGTGAAATTCTGTAGGTTTAAATGAAGTATCGCCAGTTATAGAATGATACCAACGACGTGTACGAGATTCGCCATTTTTTAATAATTGTTCAGCTTTATCTAACTTTTTATCAACATATCTCTCAACCTGAAACAGTAAAATTTCATTCAATTCATCAAAATAAAATAACAAATATTTCAACAAAAATATAAAACATGTTTTATACAAATTTATACAAAATGTTGATATTTTTGATTTTCAAAATAAAAATTCTCGTAATATACGAAAAGAAAGTAAAAAAATTTCATGAATAATAATAAAATTGTATTATTGTTATATATAATTTTTTACAAATATCTAAGTTTTTGCTTATTATGTTATTTTATAAGTATATTATAACTATATTTTTTATAAAATTGTATATATATTAATGTATAAATTTGTATACATATTAAAAATAATGGTTACAAGATAAAAACTTCTTAATGCATGTGCATATTTTTAGAAGTGTTAGAATTTAATTAAATATACATATATGAGATACAGAGCTACAAAAATTAACAGTAAATTTATACTTATATATTAAAAATAAAATTCTTAAGCATATAAGTAATAAATAATTTAAATAATAAAAAAATATTTGATTCTTAAGTTTTTATGAAAATGATGAAAATAATACCTAACATATAATGTTAATATGCTAAAAGTAACAAATATATAATGTTCACTCATGTTTTTATAAAAAAAACTAATAGTTTTTCATTCAGGATGCTAAACCAATAATAAAACCACCAATGAAACTTGTTGCCACAAGTGAATTGTTTCGACACCATGTTCCTACCTATAAATAATATTAATATTATATTTATATATTAATAAGTATTATAAATCTATGAAATTTTTCTTGTAAATTTAGATATCAAAATTATTAAAATTTTACCTTATCCAAGAATTTTGGTCCTTCACCTGTTACTGTTTCTTCTACTTTATCTGTTATTTTCTCAGCTTTTTTTTGAATTTTATCCCAATTAATTTTAATGTAACCTTGATGTGCTGCAATTTGGAGCATTATAATTCCACCACCAACTGCAAATGCAGTAATTTTTCCAATTTTTATTGTTATAAAACCAGTCAACCTATATAAAATATTTAAATTAAATTAGATATTTATTTTTTGGCAAGATTAAAGTTTTTATTAAATATGGATAATTATATTTTTTTATTAATAATGAATAATTATACATAAGTAGAAATTTTTTTTTTTGAAGTAGTTAAAATATCTATTAATTAATAATTAATAATTAACTTAATTATCTTTTTTTAGTTGTACATTAATCACATTATATAAAATTAAAAGTTTTTTATATAATTTTAATATGTGTATGTATATATGTATAATATTTACCATCCTGATGTTGTACCAATAATAATTTGTTTAGTAGTAGACTTTTTGTTCACATCTCCTAAAATCTTGTCTATCATACTTTCTGCATGTTTTGAAATGTTCAATTCTTCTTTGTTTGCATTATCTTTGTTTTTCTTTGTTACTGGAAGACTCATTTTAACACTGAAAATTATTTATTATCATTAATATTTCGTTATAAAATAAGAATTTTAAAAACGAGTTAAACAATATTAATATACGTTTTTAAATACATATTTTTTGCATTATATTTTTTCTTGATACAATTTTCGTTTGCAAATTAACAACGTAAAAGCTAAAGAATGAATGCTATTTTCACGTCTTGAAATAATAATGTTAACAAATTCTTCAGTTATATGTCAGAACAAAAATATATCGATGACTGTATTGTTAAAAAATTGCAATAACGAATATTTTGTTAAGTATTACTTCATAAATTATTTTAAATCATTTCATTAATCATAAAAGCATAGAAAGTATTAAAAATATAAACAAGAATTTCAAAATAATATGAAAAAAAAATTGTCTACCGTTTAAATAATTTTGTTGCTCCTGACTTGATGGTATTCTTGTATATTTTAGGCATGATATCATTCAGATATATTCTTAAATTATATAATATTTCATAATGGTTAATATTTATATATATGTATAAGGCTCACCTAAATTCTTCAATTACCGAAATATTATTCGATAAAATTAAAATATCTTTATGTATAAACGCGAAAGATCAAAATCTCCGGTTTTCTAAAATGATTGTTCGGTTTGAAAAACAGTAAAGACGGTAAAATAGTGAAATCACTGAAGAGCCGTGTGTATTTCAATAATAATATAAGAATTTTAGAATGAACATATTATTTTATATGATAATATTAAATTATAAGAAAACTAAATAAATATTTTAATTTATTAACATAAGATTTTTGCTAATAAATTATATAAATTTTTAAAAACATTTTAACATATTGTGATATAATATTCTTGAAGAATTAAAAACTTTAAATAATAAATTTTATAAAATCTAAATAATTTTAAAAAATTTTATACTCATTTATATGAGTATATATTATATAATATACTATTAACTATTTATCTTATTTTGATTATAACTTTATATATTTATTATAATAAATAAGTCTTCTTACATTGTAGGTAATTTTTATTGATTTCATGATTTATTAAGTTTAAATTATATTTTACATATAATATATATTCTACAAGATATATAGAATAAATTATTCAATTTTTCGCGCTATTCTAGGACGTTTTGAAAAATAATATTCTCTGGTACCGGAATTATAAATCGACATGAGCCATGATAATGGTCTTCCGTCGCGTGATTCGCCATCCTGATTTAACCTGGTTGCCGCTTTTAAAAACTTATCGTCCTGATGAGGTGACAAAGTGTCGAGAGAGTAAATTGTGAAAACTCTCGGATTTTCGTACAAAGCAACCGGTTCTAAGTGTAAACATGTGTTCTTTCTGTTTTTAATGAGTATATTTACCAAGTACGAAAATGGCTCAAGATACTGACGATATCAATTTGACTCCTCAAGAATTACAAATACTATCTGAGTTAGACAGGTGATTTTAAAATAAACAAAATCTACTACATCTAGTTTTGTTTTGATTTCTCAATTTTTCTTATATTAATTATAGTTTTTTTTGCTATTTTTCAATATATAACCTAAAAGTTTGTTTGACAGAATAGGCGCGTAATTCGATCAATTTATTCGAAATTATTTGGAACTGACATCTTTTTTTTATCAAAATATATATAGAATTCAATTATAATATTAATATATTTTTATGATTTATATAATAATTGTAATTATAACATTTAAAATATTATCATAGAAATTAAAACATAAAATATATTAAATATTTAAAATATGTCTATTTTAAATTATATTTTAAATATTTTAAAAATATTTATCTATGAAACATTTATGTATATTTTGCTAAAATTTACTAACATAACGATATTTTTAATATGTGATGTCTTTTATATTTATATTTATTGTAATTATAATTTTTTAATTAATAAATATACTTTTTCAATATGTGCAGTCGGCAGTTTGGATTTTTAAAATTAAATTCACCAGAGCAAACAAAGAAAAAAGCTTTAGTTGTTCGTGCAATTAAGTATTTAGAAAGAATGTTAGTTCAAGCACAAGCTGAAAATCAACGTAGAAAAGCAGATAGTACAAAAATGAATCCCGATGAATTAAAGGATGATGATGAAGATAAAGGAATTAGTATTGATCCTAAAACATACTGTAAATTAGGACATTTTCATTTACTTTTAGAAGATTATAGCAAAGGTAAATAACTAATAATTATTTGTGATAAATTTTCATTAATTTCATTTTTAATATACTTATATCTTTTAAAAATTTCAACAGCCATGTCAGCATATCAAAAATTTTATTCTTTAAAAGGAGATTATTGGAAGGATGCTTCATTTTTATATGGTCAAGGACTTGTTTATTATCACTTCAATGCTTTTCAATGGTAAGTGATCTCTTGCATTCAGTAGTATATTATTTCATATTTATTTTCTATTATGTGCATGTGTATATATATTTTATTATGTATAACTCATTTTGCTTTTATATTATTATTATAATTTGAACATAATAAAAATACAATTATAAAATAAATATTTTAAATTCTCTTTCAAATATAAAAATATTTTAAAAATATAATTTATTTATTTATATTATTATTTTTATGATGATTAAAAAAATCAGTTTTAATAATTTATTATTATAAAAAAATAGTAAAGAATTTAAAATATTTATTTAATTTACATTTTGAATTTAAAATAAAAGAATTTAAAATATTTATTTAATTTACATTTTGAAAAAGGAAAATAAAATATGGATAAAAAAACTCTACAGAAAAATGTTATCTCGTATGAAACTTGTTCACCTTGAAAAGGGTACGTTGACCCCTTAGACGATGTACACATAGAGTTCATCGTTCCCATCGTGCATTCTCTATTTTTTTAATTTCGCGCAAAATCCTGTTGGTAATGTAATTTTATTTTTTGATGTCGATAAGATAGAATATTAAGGTTCGGTAAAGTAGATTGCTTGTAGAAGTTACCGAATGAGTTATTAATACACAAATTGAACAATAGATGTCGATGATTTTACTATAAGAAACTGAATGTGCCTACGTGCCGAGTTGTTTCATGAATATGGCGACTAAGAAAATGCGTGGGGGAAATAAAAGGCCAAGTAACTTACTACATAAGTATTTATATATTAAGTATTTAGAATGTTCTGTTTCAATGGCCAAAATAATAATAAATATGGCTATTAGTGTATTGTATATATAATTATTATCAAATTATTGCTTTTCTTTCTAAAAATTTCTTTGTTGTGTATTATGAATTTTTTTTTTTTGTATATTCTATCTAATTTTTAAGACAATTGTATCAAAATTATTATGAAAAAATTAATTTGAAAATACTTTTATAAATATTTATGTTCAAATTTATTTCGTAAACTATCAACTATAATAAAATTACTTTTATGTTTTAAATTATTTATTCAGAAAATATAATTGACAACAGTTATTTCGGATATTGACATATTTGAATTTCATTATAAATTGACAGTTGACAATTACAGAAATTGAACATTTTCAATTCTTTGTCAGTTTGTTTTATAAATAATCTCTTATTAAATATCATTTAATATCGTTTGTTATTTTTAATTAGCATTGGTGTTAAAGATCATTAAATATTGAATTGTCATATTAATAAGATTTTTCATTATAAGAATTGGAAATATAAAAATATAACATATTGTTTTATAAAATATATATAATGTATAATTCGTGAAATAGATTAAAATCAATCAAATAATAAAATTAAAAATATATTTTATTATTATTATTATTTTAATATATTTTTTCTTTATAACAGTATGAAATATAATATTTTCATACTGTTACACTATATCAAAATCTGATATAAATAATATATAAGATATTATTAGTGTTAACTTGACATTTCCTGTCAGACAATCAGTTTTGTAGACGGTTAAGAGTGGGAATATCGATTTCCTGTTCAACCCTCCTTAACTTAGATGGTGCAAGATTCTCATGAAATGAAACTCATAGTAGACTTCCTTCGACTTTTCAGCATTCCATTTGATCATGATGATCATATAATAATTATCAATGATTCTGATTGACATTATTTCACTATTTTTCTCGAATTTTTTCATTCATTCATTTGAATATACAAATAATATACAAATTTTAATTAAAAAAAAAAATTTAAATTGGTCAAATTCATATTGTTTGTATATTTAAATTTAAATAAATTTGTAAATTATATATATTTTTTTTCATAAATAATAAAATAATAATGATATTTAAATCGAATAATTTCATTATTAATTGTATTTCTAATCAAAAATTGAATTTTATATTAATCTACTGATTACAATAATTTAAAAATATAATATTTTTTGTCTTTATTTTATTTGAAAATTTGAAATTCTTATTCAGCGGATGAAATTGAATGGAAAATTCTCTCTTTGCAGATGCAAAAAGCAATTTTCTTAGATATATTAGGTTTCAAGCATCATTTAGGCATATAAAATAGAAAGTACAATTATTTGTAGGATATAAGAATAAAATAATTAAATTATATGCACATAGTTTGATATAATATTCGTAGAATTATCGTATTCATAAAAATGAAACTTGTACGAGCTTTTTTTTTTTAGATTCATTGTTTTATTATTCATAAAAATTATACTTTATTATATTTAAATTAACTACTATATTTATATAATTACTAATTTAATATATTTATAAAATTAATTTAAAACAATCTATAATATTCATAAAAAAATTTATAATAAAATCTATCAAATATAAAATTTTTAGAAACATTTTTAGAAATATCTTTGAACGTTATTTAAGATGTTATTAAAAATGTTTCAAAAAATTACTATATTATTGATAAAATATTAATTCTATCGTCTATTTCGTATTACAATAATTTTTTTATATTTTTTTTCATATCTTTGTCTTTTTTGTTCTAAATTCTATAAAGTTTTTTTCTTTTTTATGTATGTCATTTCATTAAATTTATATTAAAAATACAATAATAAATAGTTGTAAAGTAATAGTCAGTAATTAAAGAAACTAAACTAGGTCACTTCATATTGTTGCATTGTTGACAATTTTATCTTTTCTTTGAAATGATAAAAATTACATTATATTAAATATAAAAATATATTATATTATATATCTCAATTATATTATTATATAGTTATTATTGCATATATGTAATTAATATATATTATTTTTTTTTATTATGAAAATGATACAAATAATAAAGTAAGATATTAAGATTATATAAATAAAATATGAATTATTACAAGTCAAGTTTTTTCATTTTTTCGTGTATTTGTAATTAAATATTGAAAGAAAATAAATATATTAATTACATTCGCGTGATAGGTTAACTCGTTGCAACGTATGGCACCGTGCTACGATTGCGATAATTAAGAGAATAGAGCCATGGTTTGTCGATAACAGAAAACTACAAAGAGAAAATGGTTTGGTGCACGCTACTAACCAAAGTATTGACGGTGAAATGAATATTATCGTTTCTGTACCGTGAAGTTATTTCTTTGTTACTTCACATCATGTGACTGCAAAAACAGGATATTTACTGTATATGTTTATGATGTGCTAAAATAAATTGTAACTTTCCATTTTAATTTAAAAATTTTTTAAAGACAAAAAAAAAGATGAAAAATAATAGTAAAAAGAATCAATCTATCGATATATCGATTTTAATGAGTTTGATTATATTTTATCAAGAATATCTTTTCATTACGCATAATCATTGATTTTAGTTTTTAATTTATATACAAAAATATTTTTCATAATATGTATTTCATATGTATTTCATATGTATTTCATGTTCTGATATCCTATAATCGCATTTTTGTTTAGTTCATCAATTTATTAAAACATAGGATCTTATGTTCTAAATCATCTTTTAATAAATTGTTATTAATTATTAGATAAAAATGTTACCATTTTATGATTATAATATTCATGAATATTTTTTGACAAATTTAACAACAATTAAATATTTACAATAATTAGCAATGGAATATATTTAAGTTTGAATTAAATTAGGTTTTCAATGCTTATTCTTTGTTTTATATTTAAAATATAGATTTTAGATTATTTTTATAAATTTAGATTTATATTTAAAATATAGATCACTTGACATTCATTTTTGAATATCAAGTTATGTATTTATGTAAATTAGATTTGTATTAAATTGAGTTTGAATCATATTTGAGTTGAATTTGATCAGATTAATACTTTGAAAAAGTTCATTTGAATCAGTATAATAGATACTTTATAAATATAATTCGCGAATCGTGATATATAAAGAAGTTAATTTCTAGGTTAATTGAATTTGTATATTATAAATTATGATTGTAATGATTGGTAATTTGATATCTCTTTTATCGTTATTATTATAATTATAATTTTTATAAAAATTTTTAACATATTATAATTTCGTGAGAAGATTTTTTTGAAATGCAAAAATATTTGAACTTCTATTTAATTAATTGAATATATTGTGTACGAAATTAACATTCGAACAGAATATGTTATTATAAATTTATAATATACTTCTCTAGAATACTTGATTGTCCTTGGATAGCGGAGAGAAACTGCAGCAACCCTTCGTTCGATCGGCAAGTCTTTTTTTCGCCAACTTTTCACCCTCTAGCATTGAATGGATCCGAATCTCCCCAAGAGTGATTCACATGATGCGTGACTCGTCAGTTCGTAATCTTTTGCATATGTGTGGTTTGCGTGTTGTATCACTTCCTATAATATTTATAATATCTCTATATATCATTTTATTATATAATTCTTGATTCTATGCATATTTTTATTTTATAATATTTTTTGATTTTTTATTTTCTGATTTTGCTTGCGGTTATAACAATCGCTGGAAAATACATAGTTATAGCTTTCTTCTATAAAATAAATTATTTTTGTATGCATTTATATTTTCTTGAACAATTGTCTCGTTTCAGTATTAATATATAATACGAAAAATATTTATTTTATATTATAATGAAAATTTTGTATAGACAGTTTTGTTTGAGTTAATTTATTGAAATTTTCATGGTTATTGATATTTTCTTTATATGTTTATTCGTTTCAAATTGTTTTGTTAAACTTTAATTGTATTTATTTGAGAATTATAAGAGAACATTTTTTATTTGTGTAATTTCGGAAAATTTTCCAACTATTTTGAGCACAGTTTATCGAAACGGCAACCAGAACGTTTGTCCGCCATGGCAGAGTGCCGTTGAGTCACGTGCAACGTATAGAGATGCGTTGCAAACGATCGATTTTATGGCCTCTCCTTCTACGCACATGTTCAACCATATAGTTACATATCAAATTGACGATTGTAATAGTTTGTATCTCACGTTCTCTTCTCCATGAAGGAGAATTTTCGTAAGATTAATTCTATAGAAACCTAAACAAAACCTCAGTAATATTAAAATTTATTTGAAACATTTTCTTTTTATTTTATTGTTTTATTATATAAATGTTTCTAAAATTGTATCAAAATTATTTTTCAAAAAAAGACATCTTCGATTCGTTTGTAAAAAAAAATATTAATTTACTTACTATTTTGACTAATGTATTCAAAAAAATCCACGTTTTAGAATTGATTTACATATATATGTTCAATATAAATTATGAGATTTTATAAAATATTAGTGGATGCTTTTGTTAATATTCATTATATATAGTTTAATTTTCCATCATAAAATTTTAAATTAATATTTCTATTAATAATTCAATTTTTCTCTAATATATTTATATAGAGATTAATCAAAGTTTTTTTTAGTGATGTAATAATTTCACATATCATATGCGAATTTAAGTTGATAAAACATCAGTTAGCGAGTTTCCGTCGTCCATTGTTCCATTCTTTCATTCGGAACATTTTTAGAACATCAGAATAGAATGATAATTAGTTTTCTCATCACTGTCAATTATCTTAGACATTGTCATAGTTAATCTCGTCAGTCATCCATGCAATTATACATTTATCTCCAATCTCCTTATTGTATAATTCTTCGGAGTTATTTTGTGCTCTTTATATCTGACAGTGGATAAATGGAATATATGCAATGTAAAATAAAAAAAAATTCCTATTGTCGTGTTAACATTTATTTCAAATTTATTATTTTATATGTTATTATCATATTCTTTTACAATTATTTTATAATTTAATATTTTTTATGTTCTAAGAAATGGCTTTTCCCATAAAGAACATAAATAGAAAATACGTGTATTAAACATATTTCTATATAAATATAATAAAAAAATGTTCAAAATTATAAAAAAAAAATAATATTTGATAATATTCCAACATATTTAATTAAACAATGCAATAAAGATACAATATATTAAATATATAAAAATTTTATTTTTAAAACTGTGATTTTTGAAAAAAATCCAGTGACTCATGCTCTTCATTCAATATTAAATAGAATAAGCATTTGAATAAGCATAAAAAGAACGAACATTGGCAAAACACATAGAAAATTCAGAGACGACAAAGTGCAATTAATTTGAATACTTATCTACCCGTTGGCCACGTGTTCCTAGCGTAGAGAATTAAACTAAGGAAGTAGTCCCTTAGCAGTCGGCGGTTCGCATTTATTCGCTCTTATCGGGCTGACTATAAGTTTCTAGTAGTAGAAGAGGCACCTTGCTCGTGAGACTTTTCATGAACTCGCACACGTGTATGTCGTTGCTCAAACGACATGACCGCTGCACCCTGCCGTGTACGCGTGCAGCAAGGTGCATGCAAGCTCTGACCCAGATCGCACGATCGATGTTCCCTGGCCCAGATACGCTTACGGAGATTAATATTTTTTCCACGCAAGCTCGACGATTGATCCCTCTCCGTTTTCACGAACTTCATACTTATTTCGTGTCGGGGTTCTTCACATTTAAAGATTAATCCTCTTGTAATATATATAATGTAATATTAATTGGTTAATTGCGATATAATATTAATCATATGACATTGTAGAGTTTATTGATTCAAGATTTTTGAGACAACGAGTAAATAAATATTGGAAAAATTGAAATAATATAAAAGTTGACTTATTAAATATCATAAAATATCAACAATAATATGAGTGAAATGAATTTACTTACATTTATTTTATTTACAAAATCTTTAATTTTTTTAGATTTTTTTATAGTTATCTTTTTAAAAATTTTTAAGTTTGATTTTTAATATTCTTATTTCATCTTCTTGTATATATTTTATGATATATTTTGTAAATTTAATTGTTTCTTTATGTGATAAATTTTTACTTCCTCTATTTTTCGAAATAATATTCAAAATAAAGTAAGATTATGTTTGATATACAAACAATTAATTTAATATATCTTGTTACAATGAATTGCATTTTAATGAGGTGCTCTTTAGTCACATAATTCATGTACGTAATTTTACTGCTTGTGAAATCAGTCATACAAATTGATGCTTGCAATCTCTTGAATGCGAGTCTGATTTAGCCATTTAATCTGAAATTATTGATCTAAATTGATCTTTGAAATTCATTTCTTATCGCTAATTTACTTATAGATTACTTTAACTATGATTGAGAAGGATTAAATATGATGAAAGAAATTAATATAATCAATAATATTTTTAATATATTTTTTTTTAAATAGGTTCATAATAAAAATTATTCTAAAAATATTATAAATATTAATACTAATATTAACTTTTTTATTTTTTGTAAAATAAGATTTTATAGAGCTCAATGTAAACTATCTTGATCTTGAAAATATCTGATTTTTGAAAAGTTATAAAAAATTATATAAAAATACATAAATTATATATTATTTGAAATTTAAAAAAGAAAATGTAATTATATTATGAATATATGTATTAAAAAAAAAATATGCAAAATATCCTATTAATAGATATGCTGTTTTTTTTTTATAAAAAAATAAGTTATAAGATTCTTATTATATTCTCTTACAAGTGTGAAGTCATCTTCTCAGAATATTTTTCCAAATACAAAGAAAGCCCACAAATCTTAGCACAAAAGGTCTCATTCACTAAATCTTCTCAATATTAAAAATCATTATTAATCTGTCTCATAAATCATATATCATTATTCATATTATCCTCTCAATAATTACATAAATATTTAAACTAAGGATTAAAGTACAATGGAATGAATTTAAGTTAATCAATATCTAAACCTTTATTTAACCTCACAAATTTCCATCTTCGATACGGCTATCGATGATATTACCGGATGGCAATGACCGCTATTTCACTCAGTATGTCGTACGTCGAAATTCTTATACCAAGTCCGGCATAACAAGCAACACGGTTCCCTGTCCAAGCGTCAGGTGGATCGGCGTAAAACTCGAGCTGTTCCTCCTCCAGTGGCGCGCACTGGTGCTTGTTGGCGGTTACATGCAAGTGTTACCGTATAGGAGGGACAACGAGGACAACGACGTCGACAGCGGGTGGCAGGGAGTCAGAGTCGTCTCGGTATTACTTTGCGGATCGTTCGGCGAGGTCATGGTCAGCCGGCGTGCTGAAACCGAGAGTCAACAAACTCTAGCAGCGAAAAGAGAAACGAGCCAGCAGCGGCAAACCAAGAGTACCACCAGTCAACCATCCAACCGGACAGTTAACCTACCAACGTAATTCTCTGTGTATTCGTTCAACTGTGAGTTCCTTGAGGAAAACCGCCCACTGTAGCGGATTCTCTCTATCCTGTTTCTCCATCAACTTCCTCTTCTTCCACTTTTATCATCTCTTACTTTCTCTCTTTCTTGTTGTTCCTATTATGGACCTTCTAGCTTCTTGTTATCCTTCTTTTCTGCTGAGAGACCTGCATCGCTAAAAATAATTCGCAATCATTATTTATAGCGGGCCCGTTGCTTGAAGCATGCTGCTACAGGTGCGGCAAGAATATGTATTATCTTATAATGTTCTTACATATAAAAGTGATCTTCGATTATTTTGTGATTTATATAAGAAATTAAGATTAGAAACTTTAAAAAAGATTTTTAAAAAAAGTTTTTTAAAACAATTTTCTTAGTAAAAAGAAAAAAAAATAAAATAAAATAAATAATTTGGAAGGAAATAAATATTTATAAAGTTATACGCACGTATATTATAAGGTTATGTCATGCTTAAACGCATGTGATCATCATTTAAACTATTCTTTTTTTATAATATATAATAATATTAAAATATTACATATAGAGTAATAAAAAAGTTAGCAGTATTGAAAATTAACAGTTTTTATAAAAAGCTATAAATAATTGAAAATCGAAACTTTTATTCCAAATATTATATCATAGTACCCAATATCTTAATATTGTCTTCAAAACTTAACCTTATCTTTCTTGCATCTTGTTTCAAAAGATACTACATGCTCTATTTATTCTGAAAAAAGTAGTGATATGATATCTGTCTATTTGTACTATTCAATCTGAGGATACTTGTGTTTATGTATACAGCTTGGAGTATGGCAAGTTTATCGACATTAATACTCGTGACGTCGGATTTGCGGTGGCAGCGCCCTGGACGGGTCCGTGCCTCCGCAAGCTGTGACGTCATTGGGTAGCGGCGCAAGCTGCTGTCCAATGAATACACGCCACGTCATTGCCTGCCTCCGCTCTTCGGCAACAGCAGAGACGGCTAGTCACGTGACGTCACTAAGGATGATACAGCATTCTCCGCGAGTTGAATGACCCCTACAGACGAAGTTCAATATACTGACGAGGAAAGATACGACTCTTAAACCTGCATAATCCACGACCATAGTTCCTTCGTTGCTCACTGTTTCGTCCATGTTCGGTCTTGAGGGAAACCAACTCTTCCTTCTATTGCATTCGCGCGTTTATCCGTTTCGGTCACACTCGGATCATTTCGGTTCCATTCGGCTTTCTCGAATCGTGAAGTTGTTTAGCCCGTCGATTCGAGCCAACTTGCATTCGATTCGATAAACGGTTGCATTCAATGACTATCTATGTGACTCCAAACAGGATTCGAATAGCGTGTCGAAATTGCTCAAATTTTATCGAGAAATCTTGATTATCAGGAATTCGTTTAAATTGATTTTAATTGATTGATAACTTGAAATTTTGCTAACATATTGATTATATGAATTTATTATATATATACAGTTTATATTATATTTATCAGATACACATTAATATATAATATACATTATATTATATTTTATAATCAATTATAAAATAATTTTTTTAAATAATTCGCATTTTCAGAAATAATTGTTTGAAGAATATTTTCATTAGAGATTTTGGTGAGATGATCTTTGAAATTTCTTTTTTTAAATGTAATCCTATATCATATCGAAAAAATTTAAATTTAGGTACGTATAATTATAATTATAATATATTTATAATATTATTATAATAACATTAATATAATTATTTAACGTTTAATTATTTAAAATTTATTTTTAAAATATTAAGTTGCATAGAAATATGTTTTAAATATAGACTTTAAAATTTAAAGTTGAAATTTAAAACGTTTAGACATCGTTTAAGCAAGATACCGTTATTTAGGTCAAGCGACACGAACTTGCTATTCTAAGAAAATATCTTCGTTGCCATGAATTACAAAAATACGCGTCAAAAAAGGAATATTGCGTTGAAAATGAATTTAATGCGGATCACTCATTTTCATTGCAATTTGACTCGGAGAAAAATCGCTTTTATTTCGAGCCAAACGTATCTTGATTGGTCTGTTTTTATTCATTTAGGTGAGGAAGTTAAAATTAGTCGTCGCGACTTTACATCTGCGAGTCAGTGACTCCTGTGTGCGAACATTATTGCACCAAAGAAATCAGTTATGCATCACAATTCCTTGTGTAGAGGACAAACATTTCTCCAACTATATATATACTTTTATACTTTTAAACGTATAATATTTTCAATGAATAAATCAAGTTCCAACCAATGAAGGTTACTCAATAAATAAACTTCACTAACCAATAAATCATACGATGCCTAAACGGTTATTCACGGTACCAATTGCTTGAAAAGGTATATTTAAGCATTGTTAAAATGTGACTGAGTATCAGTGGGAAATATTTCTTAGGCAAATACAGAGTGGATCATTGAAAACCGACCGCCATTGCGTCTTCCGTTGCGCTCACGTGGCAATGGAAGTGTGTTAACAAAAGGCAGGTGGTTTCAAAAGGTAAACTGGCTACGGTGGAAATTTTTTTCTTTTTCTGAATTTTCCTGAATACAAGAAAACTTATTATTTTTCTAGCAAAGCATTTGTAAAGGAATTATGTGATTTCTTAAAAATTAAGTCATAAATTTTACATTTACATTTTAAAGCAAGTATCGATGAAAAGATATTAAATAAGAGAAGTAAAAGTTTGTTTTTTTTTATTAGCAGTAGTTTTTTAGAATAATCGTTTGCTGAGAATAAATAAATCAATTAGCATATCTTAAAAATATTTTTAACTGCTAAAGTTCTTCTTATTAAAAAAGATATTTATTCATTATTTGTTATCTAAGCTTGTTTTTAAATTATTATTGTATAGAAGAAATACATATTCTTTGCATTTTCGTTTTAAAAATTTGATATAAAATGTATTTAAAAAACATAGTGATACATGATAGCCTTGAATGTATTTAATCTTCAATCTATATTTTAATAAAAATCAATATTAATTTTGCCAAAGACATACTTTTAACAATTGTAAAAACAAAAAATCTAAAATCTATCACTTTGACAAGTTTGATGGTTATACTGTCTTATTATACCATTTGTCAAAAGATAGTGTTTGTAAAATGTTTTTAACGAATCACGCAGTACACGATTCCTCCGATTAATATTCATTTGCTGCATAAGTAGATAATATTTGATCGCGAGCAACTTATCCAACTTAGATCCAGCGCGTTATCTTGGTTAAAGTATGACACCATGCTGTGCAATTTATATGCATCCATTTGTAATAGATGTCGTGAAAGTAAGTTGGCACAAGCACCGGTTTCCGAAGGGGGAAAACGTAGCTACCTCACGAACACGTGGTTAAAACGAAGTGCGTGTTATAGCCACGTGGCTCACCATCTGATAAGACCGGTTAACGTGAACGTACTTGCCACTTAACCTAACTGGCCATTTTCTTCTCAAGTCATCTTTAAAAAGTTCCCGCCGATTATACATATAAATGCGTATATTCATCGTAATTCTTGATAAGGAACAGTTTTCTTATTCCAATTTTTTTTTTTATATTTTTTTTTATTATATATATTATTTTTTTTTTTTGTATTTAAAAAATAATATAATTTGATAACTCGAGTGTATTTTAATGGTATAATTGATGTAAATATTGCAAATGATGTTATATTTTTTTATATTGATTTTTGCAATTGATTAATGCCATAATCTTAAAATTACAGAAGATGGGGAAAAATGCATTCATAGGCAAAATTAAATGATTTCAAGTGATGTATTATAGGGTACGAATACTTTAAATCTACGTACATATTCGTAATTCTATAGTTCCGAACAAGTGACACGTGGTGCATACATTTTCACCGAAACATGATCGATTGCTTTTTACCATATAACGTCTCGCCTCGAACGAAACCGATCCATTCCAGTTGACTTATCGATTCGGCTGAAAGTAACAGTGTTTCCGTAGAAATGCGAATTAGGCCAGATAAGCGATCGGAATATTTGGACTTCTTCCATGATATCAGCGAGCAATTACTTTCCTTCGATTTATGCGTTGCGAAACTATCATTTCAAAGTTGTCCATTCTGCAGATAAATTTGTAATTCCACGCGAAAAGTATATAATGTGGTTGTTAAAGTTTAAGAATTAACTAGAAACATAGCATAAGAGAGTCTATGATCATACCATACTATGTATATCTTTATTGCCTACAACGATGCAAATTGAAAGTTTTTTTTTTTGGAATAAGTATTAGTCAAAAAAGTTTAAATGAAATCTTTGCCAAAAAAAAAAAATAAATAAATAAATTAAAAAATATGTTAATAAAAAATAAGTTACTTTCATTTTCACGAGTAAAATAAATGAGTATTATGCTGACAAAAAATAGACTTTTGTTCAGCTATTCGAATCAGGAACGAAAGCGATTCCCTGTTCGTGGCAGACTAGCGCGTTCGTTAAAAATAATTAAATCCAAGCTTAAAGTCGCGGCACCCTCCGTCGTTTCGAAAGAAAGAACTGAGAAAACGAGATTGCAACGCGCGTGTGTATTTTGGTAACGAACCTCTCCTCTGGAATTTTCATCCTTTCCATTTCGACGAACGGCACTCATCTCGCTCTAATTCGTCTCGCTGGCTGCATGAAATAAGGTGGAAAATTATTTATTTCGCTTTTTATACCGTTGACAATATCAAATATTATAATTCTCCATTTTTTTCTCGTGAAACTTTGTTAAATTTTCGAGATTTTCTTTTTTATTTACATAAATGATACTTTTTTTTCTTTTAAATATTTATGATAAAATTATTTTATTTTATGCATTAATTTTATTTCTATTATTTATTATTTTTTTTATATTTTAATGACAGTTATTAAAATATTACTATTTAATTTAATATCGATAATGTAATAAATTTTCCATTTGATAGATATTTTTAATAAAAATAATGTAAGTTTTTTTTTAATTGTTTAAGTATATGTATAAGCAATTATATTTTATGTAGTTTATTTTAAAGAAGTAAATTCATACTAAAAGGGCTACTGATATATTTACACTGCCGCGAATATTCAGACATTTCTTTCTGAATTAAAATTTATTTCCTGCAGCAACTGTTTTCGCTAAAAATTCACGCTGTACGTATGAGTGAAAACGTATAATTTAATAAAAAATTCCATATTATCATTTTTTATGAAAATTTTTATAAAGAATGAATTTATTTAATATTTCTTATTTTTTAAAAATCTTATTTTTTAAATATCTATTTTTAAATATAGGGAATGAAACTGAATCATGAAGTTCAACAATTATATTCAATTTTTCATTTACAGGATTATATACATCCCTAATGAATATTATTCTATAATCTAATTAAGTGAGAGAACGATAAAACATTTCTTAATATTAGTAATATCAATAATTAATTTTTTTTTCCAATTTTAATTCATTTTTTACTCGCTATTATGTGCTCTGATAGAATTATAACAATTATTCTTTACGATTATTTAAAGGTTACGCATCATGTAAGATTTCCCTTTACTCGCTAATTATCCGGTCACATAATATCGATATTTATGGAATCACGTCATGGTCGGAGAGTAACTTCAAAGAGTGAAGTAATCGCACTCGCTGCGCTTGTTTTTATGTAACTAACCTTCGTTTCATGTTATCTATTCCCATTCACTGTACACAACAGGTAAAAACTAATTCCCCTCAGTTATAAAACTTTCTCGGACTATCAGATATAATATTCATCTACTTATTTTATAATATTTTATAATATACATATCAATGAATTATAGCATAAATATTATATGCTCAAGTAAATTTACATTGTTCTGTCTTCTGCAAACAATTTTTAATTATATTTTGCATTTTCATTTTGCATGAAATTATAATAAAGTAGTAGTTTTTTATGAGAAAAATGAAAGGATTTCACTATTTTTTATATAAGATGATGATCTGAATAATTTTTTTAATATTAAAAAAAAATTTTTACTCAGTTGTATCTGAACGTATATAATTAACGATTATAGTAAATATGTTATATCACCAATTAACTTTATTATTCAATATTAAAATTCTTTTTCTTGTGAAATTGATATTTCAATCTGACCTCAAATCTAATATCAATTATCTTCAGCGGTTAATTCACTTTATATCTAGATATTCACTTAACATGATACATATTCATATACGTCAAAGAATTTTAATTCACTTTGATCGAAAATTAATAATCGATGATTAATATTTTTAATCAACTGTATTAATTATTAAAGACCAATCAATCAAATTAAAAATTTTAATTGATCAGTACCCAAATTGGTGCCCACTTCTGACTTCATTATTTTATCTGCATAGATATTATATGTCAAATATATTATATAAATGCCATAATATAAATATAATATCTTTGATGAACAAAATAAAACGGAATATATTAGCTGATAAAAATGAAAATGAAATAAATTAATCTTTTGATCTCAAAGAAGTTTTGAAAAAAAAAGAAATACTTTTGAATCAAAGAACAAAACTGCATAGATAATAAAATAAAAGAAATGTTTAAAGATTTCCTTTAGATTTCCACAGGAAATTATCAATTATTTCACACGGTCAAAATAAAATTAAAAAATCCGTAAAAAATTTAATATCCTATTTTTTTTAACTCGACGTCCAACAGTCAAGCAAAGTGGACGATAGAAATGTACGAAAAAATGTGGATGAGGATCACTGACGAAGAAATTTCTTTATCCAACGACGAGAAGTGAACATGAAACGAGAAAAAGGAAACCGGAAAGTGGGTACGGTGTGTGTATTTTAGTAACGAACGTTCTAAGGGAAAAGTCTCGTGTTGTGTATCCGGACAAAGACGACACACGATTTTTGGCGGTCTAACTGAGCTTTTCCCTCACACCCCTTGTACATCCTCTATGTTGCGCTCTCCGCCTCGACGAAACTCTAGCCACTCCGAAAACGTTTCTGCCCGCATTTATATTTACGCATTAAACGTGTCGTGACCGAGCTTCCTTTCACATTTTACCTATATATAACGAATTGCATCCGTTTCCGTCTTTTCTCATTTGAAATGCTAATGGAACTTTTAAATAGAATTTTTTTTTTGTTCAAATACAGCATCATCCTCGCGAACATGTGAAAGGTGTGCATATTTTATGCAATATTTCAGCTCGATGATCTTATGCGACAAATATTCAAATATTGAAATTTTTACGATAAAATATATTAATATATTTATAACTATTTAAATCTAATATTTTTGGATATGTTGTCTATTCTTCATATATATTTTTATTATAAATTTTATTATTTTTATTATAAATTTGTACCAAAAAATATGTTTTTAGACATTTAAATCTAATGTGTAATCATTATAATATCAAAATTATTAAATTTATCGAAATGATAAGTTAAAAATTATCATAGAGGATATTTTATTTAAAAAAGATTTACAAATATATATTAATATATTTTTTTTGAAAAAAGAAAATTGAAATTTAATATCTATAACTACATTATAATCCGTTTTAACTAGGTAACAGTAAAAGAGTTCGATGAACTTTTTCGAATGCAGGAAGCACATCTTTGATAAGAAGCAAAATAATATATACACCCATACACTTCCATTCATGCCATACCACATATTTGACATATAATCTTTTATTCCCTTTCACCGTTTCGTTAACCATGAATTTGTCATAATATTTTATGTGAAAAATATTTTGTTAAAAAAAATTTTATCCATCGAACAAATATTAAAGATGTTAAAATATCTTTCTTTTTCTTCGCATAAAAATTGACAAGTCCGAACATCCAATTTCATCGAAAATTTATTCGAACAGTGAAAAGAATTTCGCTTAAGACTATATTTGGAATAGTGGGGATTCGATGAACACGTGCCCTTGTGAAACGGCACAGTCTTAACGTTATAGAGCCAGATCACAGACGTATAATCAGACAATTATGCTCATAATAATAGGCTGGAATTCTTAGTAACTGAGCCGTGTAGAGATTCGCCGACGAAGGCCTATTTACCTAGGTACCTTATGGGAAAGTTTGTAGTCGCTTGGCTGCAAAAACGACGTGCAATTTCGCGACTTCCTTTAGTTATTGTAAACTCGTTCGCGTAAACGCATGGAATAATTTTAACCGATTCTCTTGAGCGTACCTATATATCGTGATCGAAATAAATAATGGCATGCAATTCGATAATGTTGAATCTTTTTAATCATTAATGCACTGTAAGGAGAAGGAGGTATTCCAGAGGATAATTGAAGATGTTAATATATAAGTTAATATATAGAGTTAAAAATTGATACGTTATTGAAAAAACGTACAAATTTTATAATGTTTTTATTTTTTCTTCTTTTTATTTCTAATGCATATGTGTAATATGTGAAAACGCTTTCTCCAAGTGTCATAGAATACTGTATTGTTCACTAAGGATTGGTAACTAAGCGATCGCACATAGTTTATTGTTCGTATAAACAGTTCTCTCATTGTATATGTAAATGCTCATTGTATGTGGATGGTGTAAGATTCGATAGACGAAGTTTGATGATTTTTGATCCAAGTTAAAAATTATCTTCATAGTAGAAATTTATGTTTCTTTATTAAATTCTCAATGTAATAACAGTTTTTAATATTTTTATATTTAATTTGTAATTTTTATAATTATAATATTAATAATTATTTTTTATATAATTCAATATAGGATATTTTATTATCAAAATATTTATATTTCTTAATATAATAAATAGACATTTTATAATTTAGACAATAATATTTCAATTTTTTTATCATTAAACATAAAATACAAGTAAAATTTTTGCTGAGAATTTGTTTGAATCTTTAATGCAAATTGATTTTTACAACATATAATCTTTATCAATATAATGAAAAATTATAATCATATAACTAAAAATAGAATGATATATGCCAAAACTATGCAACTTTACAATACACGTTAATCTGATCGATGAAATGCTATTTTTAAATTGCATCCACTTCCAGTTTGGTAAACCGAGTTATTATATCTGATTCCACGTTTAAATACTTTATAAATGTAGCAAACAAGGTTGCAAACGTATCGAATCTATATGATCGATAATAGGATGTTTACAAGTTTATATTAAAATGAAAAATAATTGTTTGTTATATTCGATAAATGACATAAATAAATGCAACTTGGTCTAGCATAAAAATAAGAGAAATTCAAAAATATTCAAGAACTTACGTATTTATATGAATCTATTTTATCTATTTCACCTTTAAGCGCTCGGCAGTTTCGAAAAAGAATAATAGAGAATGAAACGATACATTTTCCATAAAGCATTCATTTTCGTGATCGCTTTCTATTCGCGAAAGATATGTATTTTAGAGATTAACTTGTGAACATTCCGTGAAATTTAATTCCATTTATGAAAGGTCAGAGATTGTATCGATATAAAAATTAATGGAAATGGGTCATATCTTGTGTGTTATTCAAGTTATTGAAGTTCATATCAATGTTATATAAATAATTTAATAAAAAAAGAAAAACAAAAAAAAGAAGGAAAAAAAATTATATACGCATAATATTGCTTCAATTTTCTTACGAATATGGATTTATATAAAATGTTCATTTGTTTCAAATGAGATTTTAATCGTTTAAAATAATATAGTTTATATTATTTTATTTAAAATATTAATAAAATAATCTATAGTTATATATATCATGTATACATATCATGTAGGTTGTTTAATAAATAATTATCTAAATTAAATTTAACTTATATTATATAAAATATAATTATATATTAAATTACATTGAAACTATCGATAAAAGTGTTTTTTACACGAAGTTCATGAATCGAAAAAAGAATATAGAAATTATATTGCTCGAAGCAGCAAACATTTCGTGGAAAGCAATCGCTGATCACTATTTTTTTATTACTGAATCTCTTGATCTATTTCTGCTATCTATCGATTCTAAATGGATTTTAGGAAAATGGAATATTATAAACCATTAATTTCATTATTATAATGTTATTACAAAATATTTAAAGTGTTTTTATAATGTGTTTAAAATAATTTGTAAATCGATGTTCTTAATTATATCTCTAGACGATATATGAAATTGATTTTGCTTATTGTACATCGTGCGCGATGTGATTATTCTGGCAAGCTTTGTGCTTCGCTTATGTAGGTCTTGGTCTTTTGTATGACGTTCTCTTTCGTACAAACTAGCGAAGCGGTTAAGAACATGCGAGAAACAGATTAGCAAACGCAAGCCTGCATCGTTGTAATTTCGACATAATTTCTTAACTTTTCTAAGATTGGAATTTTTAATTTGCGCATGCGCATATTTTCCATGGGTTCATTCGATCAAATTTCTATTCATATTAAAGATTATTTTTTAAATTAAAATTATATTATACATATTAAATTATAATTCTAATGCATTGGCCCAGATTTCCTAATGAAATGATAAAATGATTATATATAGTAGGATTAACATAACAGATAAGTTTGCTCTCGAAAGAAGACAGCTGTAGTGTGACATAGACGGGGTGGATGCATCGGGCGGTGGCTTGTCGACGAGTGTCACGGTACTGTTCTAAAACAGGGCCACTACGCATGCGCGATTCCCCTATCGGCCCGCTGTTGTCTCTCCGCGTCCCTCTGCGTAGTATTACTGTCGTTTCCCCTTCCATCCATCTTCAAGCATCCCCTCTTTCATCCTCTCCTAATCCCCGTGTGCCCTTCGCGCCAGTCGCGTCAGTTGCGTGAAAGCCTTTAACGGGGGAGGTGCTTTTCAGCACTTACTGTGCGTAGCACCCTCTCCTCTTATAATCACTGCCACTAGTAATATATATATATATATATATAAATATAAATATATACATATATATAATCGAAGAATACATTCGTGGCGAGGACGACTAATCTTTAAGATTAAGAAATAAGATCCTCCCGTGAACTGTGACATCAAAACGCGTACAGTTCGCAAAGATCAATGTGATCCGTATTATACGACAGATCGACGAAATAAAACGCGCCACAGAAAGAAGAAACCATAAGTGTTCGTTCGTTCTCACCAAGAAAGAAGTGAGATGAAAACGCGGATCTATCATAGTGTCCGTTATTACTAGTGTTCCGCTTCGCGTAGCGGAGCGTACGTCGCGTTTTTCGTGTCGAACATATAGTGTATTCATCACGTCTTTTTTGTTGTTTTTTTTTTCTCTTTCTTTTTCTCTTTTATTATTTCTGTTTTGTGCATCAACACGTTTTATTGGCTGACTCGCATCCGACGGCCTTGTTCTCTTGTGTTCTGGCCTCGTCTCGGTACGCGTTAAGGAGGATAGCGTAATATGTTGCGTGTGACGTCGTCGTGACCGAAAGCGACGTCTAGATTCTGTGCACGATTCAAACGAGGAAGTCGGTGAACTTGTGCATCGTGCCAGTGTGATATTCTTGTTTCAACGTTCCCTCCTCGTTCTCATCTCTCTTGTGAAACGTGTACGACCTTCCAGCATATATACGGCGTCTTCCTGGCGCTGATTAAGATTTAAATTCCACGGACCTTGGGCGATTTAAATGGTGAGTGAAACTGGTTGACTAACTGCGCGCATCACTATGTATTCGTCGTATTCGTCGATTCGCTTACATGTATTATACGTAAATAGGAAGTGTGTTTTCCTCGATGATTCTGACTGTTGTATATAACGGTGTTTACTTGAAAAATGATTATCGTATATATGCGTATTTAACGATGCTTTGCCTAACTTACAACGATATCGACCTCATTTTACGTTCGAATTAGGAAGCCGAGCATGAAATTTTTGTTGAGTAGTACGATCGATGCTTCGGGGACGCTTTCGTATACGCCCTCAACTCGTCCTTTGACCCTTAAACGAGCAAGCGCCGTGTGCATCGAATATAGAACACTTTCTTTTCTCTAATTTTTTTGAGATAGTTTATTTTTATAGATTAATTCAATTAGAATGTATTATAAAATAAAATAAAAAGAATATGTATTAATATAAAATTCTTAATATCAATTAATAATATTTACGATTTTTTTATTAAATTTATTATCATTTTAATTTATTAATTTATTCAATTATTATATATATTTTTATATTATGTATTACTTAGAATTATGTACTATTTAGGTAGATTTTTTAGTTACCTAGTTACCTTGACCCGTATAATTCTTTCTCATTAGATTAGATTATTTATCGATTGGCAGTATGTTATATTATACTCAATATACCAAAAATTCTGATAAATTAGGAAATTAAATGCTCATAGCTTTAATTATATATGTAGGGACATTAGCAATCGCATTGTTTTAGCGACCTTGATAGAACCTTGATACTTGATGAAAGTAAAGCTCTATTTCGCGCATTGCTCAAAATCGGAGTTCATGAAATCCATAGAATGACGTACATTTGCGTCATGGGACGTTAGTGAACGTGAAAACAATAATGGCGCGTATTAATCGGCCATAGCTTGAGTAGGTCAATGCAACAAGTCGCGTAAATGCCAAGCTTGATGATGATAATGTGTGAAAGGTTGAAGAATACCAGCTATATTAATTCAGATGATGTAGTTTTTTAATCGATTCAATGATTTTTATTGTGTATATACATATAAAATGTATGTGATATTATATGAAACGGTAGAACTTAATTGATTAAGGGATTGAATGATTTATTATTATTCATCGTAATATAAATAAATTTTTATCAAAAAAATTTGTATATATGATAATGTAAATCAATTAATTATCGAATTAAATCGAATAAATATGTTTGAAAGCTAGGCATATGATGAAAATTCAGAAGTCTGTGAATATTTCAATTCTAAAATTATTGAATTAAATTAAAAAATCGCATTGTCTGAATTAATTATTAATAAGAAAAACTTATTAATAGGTTATTGTACACGTGTATTTTGTATATATAAACACATATTAATAATCAAATTTGATGAAATGATTACAAATAAATATTTGAATTATGAAAGAATATTTAAAATAAAACATATTAAAAAATAATATATATTCAAATTTATAATATAATTCTAGATAATTTGATATTCTTGGAATTCTAATATTAAAATATCAACTAAATGCATTTCAGTCTTAAAACATCATTTCGCATTCTTTATTTCTTTTTTTTTTTATTTTATTTATCATCTTTGCAGTCTTTGCATTATCATTTTTGTACCCGATAAGTCTATATATATCTAAGGAATAATTTAATTCACTTGATAATATTCGCGGAGTATGGAATGCGATGAACTTTAAGACAGAATGGCATGACACTCTTTTGCGTTTGAATTACCTGCGTTTACGACTTGAAGCAACGAACATTTACGATTATTACCATGCCCTTAAAATCGTTCCAGGTGCTTCCTAATCTTGACCGCGACCGAACCTAACGTACATACAATCTCGACATTAATTCCCGTAAGATTACACTTCAATTGCTTTTTTGACCTCGAATAGATTTTATCTTGAACTGGTTTCTTTTTCGGTGTAAATTTTTCTCTTGCGTTAAATCTTGTTCCAAATCTTATAACATATTCTTTTTTGATGTTACAGTTGTAGATATCGCATGTAAATTTCCATATAAAGCTAAGTGATATTTTATACTGAATAAATTATTGCTTTGTTTGTTAAATTTATTCCATAATATACGTGATTTTTGTATATTTTTAAATTGTAAAGAATTTTATAAATAGAGATTTTTAATATCAAAATTTCATTTTTCGGTAAATTAATATTTTTCTTTAAAAAGAAATTAAAATTAAACGTAATTTTCGTGAAGTAATATATTTTTTATTAACTTTTAAATTTTTAATTTCGAAAAGATATAATACATAATGAAAAACACAACTATTTTTCATGAAAAAAATTTCATAATATTCATTATATCAAAAATAAGAGAATTATTCATAACAACTTATTATGTATCAAAATGAGAGATTATATAATATCTATTAAAAACATATTTATTTTTATCGAAATCAACATTATTTTATTTTAATATTTTTGCAAAACAAATTTTATAATCATGCAGATATCCATAACAGATTAGCCAGTTTTAAAATATGTTATGTACTACTTAAATAAAACTTCTAACAAAAGTCTGTAGTTAAAAATATCCTTACTGAATATGAATTGTACATTTGAAATGCAGTTCATTAACAAAGTACTGGACGTCAAATATTTCTAGGCTGTGACATCGGTTGTTGCCATTCGCGGATCGACCGTTTTGTCTTTTTAGTGTTGATATGCATATCTGCATGTACGTACATTTGTCTGTATATGTTTCTCTTATGTTTACGTTGCCCACGTACGGCCGTCCCTGGTGTTTAACGAAAGAGGTGTCGAGTTTCAAAGCAGAGCAAGTCACCGCGACTACACTGAACAAAACGCATATACACATGATTGTGTGTAATACAGACCTCTCTCCCCCTTTCATGTATATATATATATATATATATATATATATATATATAGAGAGAGAGAGAGAGAGAGAGAGAGAGAGAGAGAGAAATATAACGAATAGAGTGGAGTTGCTATCCGCGCGTATAAACCGGATGGATGAAAAATGCTTGAAAAGTAGTAACGCGGTGCAGGAAATAGAGGAAGTGGAACGTGTCTTCTCAGAATTAAAAGTAACGTCTCCATAGCCACGGTTAGGCATAGAAATGCGGTTTGAAAAAGGAACTAGCAACTGAGCTTGGGATTTGTTAAAGCATTGTGCAGTGTGGTTCAGAAACCGCAGTTTAATTGGAACAGGGAACAAGCAAGTTTATAAGAAGCGTGAATAGTTTTCAAAAATATGGTTGTCTATAGAAATAATATGCTTCAAAAAAATATTTAATATAATTTATGTTATATGTGTTAAAATTTAAAATTTATTTAAAATACTTTGCTTTGTCTAAAAAAGAGAAGGGGGAAGGAAACAATATTTCCAAAAATATAATATCAATATATTTTTTATTATAATATTTTCTTATTTTAAGAAAACCAATTTTCAAAGGAGTAACAATATAGCTTATAATTATTTAAGAGATAGTATCAATTCTTTGTTAAAAAGTAAATTAACATCTTTCAAAAAATGCATTTTCAATAAATAATAGTTGGAAAGAAATTTTTTTCATTTTATAATACCGGTATAGCCAAGAAATTCTGGACAATAAAACACAAAAGAAAGAGTAGAGGAGTCAGCATAGAATTTAAATTCTTGATCTCACGGTCACTGACCATGGCATTCAGGCAATGCCACAGTGTTGTTGAACGAGTTGAAGATCAGTGCCCCCTGCTTCCCGGGCTGAGTTCGATGAAAGATCGGACGATCAATGAGTCACTTATGTATTCACGCCAGAAAAAAGCCGTTGTGGAATTTAATTAACGCGACGTGTCACATGACTGTGATACAGCTTGTATAAAAGTAAAACTTCGTTTTTCTTTTTTTTTTATGAAAGGATTTAATATTAGTGAGTGACTAAGCATAAATATCTTTTGCAATTTAAAAAAAAATGGAGGTTCATTATACGAAGTATTTTATTTATATATATATATCCAAGTATCTCTATTATTTTCTATGGTAATGAAAAGCAATTTAAATTGTTTTAAGCAGAAAAGGATTATATAAATAATTTTTTTTAATTTTTTAATTGAATCTTATATGTTATTATAAATCATATAAAATCTTATAAAAAATTGTTTTTTTATTGTATTTTATAATATAAGTAATTGAAATGTAATTAAAAATATTTATGAGATGATATTGAATACTAGGAAGGTAATCGAATTCCAAGACAATGATAAGATGGTATATGAACTTATTGTTTGTGTTATTATTATTCAAAGTGATGTCTGTTATAGATAACACATTGTTTGAGGTTCTTTTAATTTTCTAGAATAATAATAACAAAGTATTAAAATCATATAACTATTATTTTATCATAAATATATCTATAGACATAGAGGATATTCAATTTAATACAAATTATCTAGTTATTTTTTATACTTGTGAAAGATATATTTCTATTATTAAAGGATTATAAGATTGAATAAGATTAAAGTCTTTTTTTTTTTTTTTTTGATAATTTTTATATTTAAATATATAATGTACAAGTTAATTAAATTCATAATATATAATGTACAAGATAATTAAATAATCAAATTCAGACTATATCTGAAATGGTATTCATTTAATAGATATGTATTGATTTATTATAATATTAATTATTTCATTGTATTCAAACATTTCCCAAACATTATTAATAGACAATAGAATACTTCAGATTTTGTACATATGTTATTATTATGAAATATTCAACACTATATATTAGCATAGAATTTATTTTGCTTATAATTCATGTATAATATTAATATGTATAATCATGTATAATTTAAAATAACTGTATCTGGAAAACAAGCACTTTTAAAATACATTAATTAGAATTTTCTTCTGCAGATGTTTTAGATTGTTCTTTTTCTCAGGAAAATTAGAATTTTTGTTTTTTATTTTGTTTTTATTTAAAAATAATAAATTTTACGCGAAAATACAACAAAAAAATTTATAATTTAATATAAGACTAATTTTTTTTATCAAAAGAGAATTTATGTTATGAAACATAATTGAATATGACATATTATAAATGATATATTTTTATCAATTATAATTGCATGAGATATTATTTTATATCTCAATTAACTTGTTCCTAAATAAACAAGATTTAATTAATATTTCAGTTAAATATTAATTATACATGAACTTTAAGAATTATGATTATTCTGCAGAAAACAAATGTTAATTGCTGTCATAAAAATGATTAAATGTAAATCTCAAATAAGATATTGTATATACAAATCAACCTTAATGTTAATCGCCAATAGAACCACTAGTGTACATAATCATACGATAATCTGATTGTGTTGCACCGAATAATTATGTCAGTAAAATACGATTCGTTGGAGAGTTGCTAATATTGGATTGAAATAATTAAATCGTTTGTAGAATTAATATATATCTATTAATTTATTAATAGATATTTAAAAAAATTTAAAAAAATTAACTAAATTTAAAAAAATATTGAAAAATTATTTTAGTGATTTTCAAATTTGGAAATAAAAATAGTAAAAAAAAAAAAAAAAAAATTAGATTGCTCGCATAAAGAATAGAAACAATTTGATCGTTTTGCAAGGCAAACACCTCGCGACAATTCCAGAGGAGTAATTTGCGAAACTAGTTTTCCAGCACATATTCGAGTATATGTGTACGCGCGAAATGCGGTGAACAGAAAGAGAAGTTAGGATGTGTTCGTACGCACAGTTAGGCACAAGTACGCGTCTCTCTGTCGGAGAGGAGCCAGCCTGATGATACAGGTACTAGAGAGCAGGTCGTTGAACCTAGGTTCCTCTTGTGTACACTCCACACCACTGTCTTCCGTCCGTTTTCGTTTCAGTTTCTTATACATAGTAGGAAGCTCGGATGGAATCTAAATGCGACGAACAAGGAGCCGTAAGAAACTGAACGGTGGATAGAAGATAGGAATAAGGGAGTAAAAGTCGATTAATAATTTAATGACAAAAAATTTCCTTATTATGATTTAAAGATGAATTTTGTTATTGGCGATAGACTATGTTTTGTGCTAATTCTCCATTTTATGATTTTAGAGAGATTTCAGAGTACATCATAAAATATAACAAAATGAATTTAATTTAATAACACAATTGATACAGAAAAAAGTTTTATAATTATTTTAATTAGTAAGATATTTTTTAAATATAATTTTATATTTTTTCATATAATATTATTTTATTATTTTTCACATTTTTAATATTTTTATTTCTTTATGTAATAATATTTTTTAATGATAGAATAGAGAACAAAACTATACATATTCAGAATTATTCTAGGAAATATATGTTGTTTAAAATATCATTTGTAAAATTAGAATCATCAAACATTTTGTCCTAATCAAACATTTTCATGTGTACATGTATAGTCCTTCAAGTTAACGATTTCCGGCATGTTCGTGGAATCCTGTTTGAAGTTAGTCACCAACTACAGTTAGTTTCCTGCTCTGCCATCCTGCTTGATCAAGGCAGTGCACACCTTGTCGGCTCGGATGCGTCTCTTGTTTGTGCATCTTCTTTTTTACTTATATCTCGACCCTCGTTCTACCTAGCGTCTAGCCACGGTCTATACTCTTAGCAAGGGACTGGAACAGGGAAAAATATGATAGGATCGGAGGAAACTTATATCCTCTCGCGTCTTGCTTCTATAGAAAAATGCATTTAAATAAGTTTGAATATCTTTATAAAATTTAAATTGAACATTTTATAAAGATATTAATCGCTACATCAAATTTAGAATTAGTTTTTTCGTTGATGATTTCTTATTGCTATAACAAAAAGTTGATAAAAATATCTTGCAGAAATTAGAAATTAAATCACATAACTATAAATATCATTATCATTTTATATCAGACACTTTTAACTTCTACACGAAGTATAATATCTATTTTTAAATGTTACGTAAACATATATATAAATGTTTTCCGTTCAAGAAGATTTATTGAAGTATAATGTTTTATTCATTTCTTCTGTGATTTCCCATCTTGTTAAGCTATTAATCTTAAGTAGCATTTATTTTATCAGACACTTCTTACAATATCCTTCTTATAATATTCTTCTATCAATATCTTACAATGAAAGAAACGTAAGAAAAAACACTTGTCAGTTTCATATCGAGTTGGTATATTTGTGGAAAGATTAAAATCCACAACAATCCGTGGAAGCTATTTTTACCAGCATTGGTTGCAGGCTGCGCTTGTCAGCCGCAACAGTGACTGTTCGGATTTCAATTAGACACACAGATGGACATCTCGCTAGTTTACTCCGGTTCCGGTGAAACGGACGAACAGTGGCGCAGCAACATCGGCGCAGGCTCGTTGGGATCCCCCATCCTCCACAACCGTCCCTCCCTCGTATAACCGTACCAAAATGCGCGAGAAAGGAACAGAGATAAAACGAACGTTCGTCGAAAGACAGAGGGAGCCGCGCGTATGCGACGACATGGGGGTGGTAGTGGAGCATCGTCGTAAAATCACGACGCGAAACGAAAACAAAATTTCGAGAGGAGGCCGGTGCCTCTCTCGCGCGTCTCTCCACGCAAAGCCACGGAACGGCCCTGAGAGTTCACTAGCTTCCTCGGATCGTTGTAAACGTCGTCTCCTTCCTTCTTTCTCTTCCTCGTACCCTGTCTCTTTCCCCCATTCTCGGTGGAGATGTAGCCGGGTGACCATGCGCGCGTGTGCGTTGCACGTCAGGGCTGGCGAGCCCCAGAGGAACGGTCCTTTCTCGGCTCCAAAAACTGGTTCCGTATGCTTTCGTGCACTATATCGGCCCTTCTCCTCCGTGTATACACGCCTGTGGCCCGGGACTCTATCTGTCCCAGAGAGGAGAGCAATAGAGGCCCGGGGAGACGAATTGGCCGGCGGACGGTCAGTCGTCGAATCGCGCGGCGGCCCAGAGGGCGCGTCGTTAGGGACGGTTTAGGAGTGAGTTTTCGTGTTGGGGCGGCTCACCCTCCCCCCACGTCCTTCCTCATCCTCCCCTCGTCCTTCTATCGCTACACCTCTCCACACCTATAGCCCCGACATCTATCTTTTTCGTTCTTTATATCTTGCTCTTTTCGTTCCTCTTGCTTTCTCTGCACCGGTACCGTACTCTCTCCCTTTCTCTTTCTCTGTCGATCCAACTAGCGGGGGCCCGCGGGAGTGACCCTGAAAGTTCAACAGCCCTCCCTCGAATGGCGCCCCTAACCGTACCCCCTCCACCCTCATACCTCTTCCCGTGTCCCTTCCCTTTGTGTTGTGCACTGAAACCTAACTTCGCTTAGGCGGCCGCGGTTGCCGCCGCAGCCACCGACACGCTGTTTCTGTGCTGCACGGACTTCCATTTCTTTCTTTCTTTCTTTCTTTCTTTCTTTCTTTCTTTCCGTCGTTTCTTCCTGCGTTCTCGCAGCTTTGCCTCTTATTTCTCCTTTTCCTTCTCGCTCATTGAAACCGTCTATTCCTCTTTTCTCTCTAACTTCTTACCACCTCGTGTCTAAGGTATAGTCAACGACGATTGGCCTTTACCAACCACGACCGTGTTCCTGAAGGCTAAGGACCTTCTCTCTTGGATCCGATTAGCTTTGTGGACTAATCTTTTCCATACGAGAACATGGCGAAATTAACAGTTTCCAAATTGTTGAGCAGAAAAGATTGTACTTTTTAACGTGAATTGATTATTTTTTATTCAGATGATTAGATTAGCTTAGGAAGTATTTTAGAATTTTTTTGATAGAGATTGATTTTTAGTTTATGTTTTTAAACATTTTATTTTTTTTTCAACTTGATTAACGAAATTTTAATTCTGATTTTTTTTTATTTAAAAATATATCATTCGTAAAATGATATCAAATTTTATGTTAAAAAATATTTTCGTGTAATATTTATATGAAAACTCAAAAATAAATGTTTCATTCGTATTCACATTTTTGGACATGATTAAACTTACGTTTTAATCAAAATTAGAAGGAAAATATTTTATAGGATATAATTCCGTTACAAACGTTTGTCATGTATATATTTTCTGTTTCCCTTATAATTTATTCAACTTGTCCATCGATGCACAACTTTCTTTTTTCTTGAATCGAAAGGATATATTCGAAACGGAAGTTGATATATTCTTCTCTTGTGATATCTTTCAATACTATAATTATATACTGTGGGATTCGACATAATTTCGGACATGTAAATTGCAGCGTGGAGGACTTGTGTCCGGATGCGTTGCATAAGCCGCTTTTAAAGGCTTGAAACCTTGACCATAAGATCATTGTGCAACAGTACTTTGTTCGCTCGATATCATGGCAACTTATTATTATCATTATTTTTTTCTCTACACTCATTGTATTTCCAATGTCTTTTGTTTCTATATTTATCATTATAAGAATTTATTCATAATTTCCGGATTAACAAATATTATTATACAAATTATTATTGCGCACGTTTCTTTATATTGTACTTAAATGAATACTTTATATTTAGTCATTATTTTGTATGTTTAATCTTAGAAGCAAATAATTATAACAGCTCTTTAAAATAGTTTTCGATAGATAATGCAATAGAGCATTTAATTAATTGTTCTTAATGTTATGTTTAAATTATTAAATTAATAATCTTGGTAATAAGATAGATTTATGATATATATCAAAACATTTTCATATATTGTATGCATGTACATTCAAAATTATAGTTTCGTATCTTGTTTGAAATGGAATAAACGTCATGACTATGTGACGTTGATCAATTAAATGGGTGGTTCAATACTATCAAATTAATGATAACTTAATAACACTTAGCTAGAGCTGTTATAAATTTGTCAAACTGTAAGACAAATTTCTATCCACACGTGTTCTTTTTACGTGATCGTTTCATATTATATCTTGTAATTTACATTAATTAATCTTTCAACATTTATCAGGTTGTCTGTTATTAATTCGTTATGTTATACAATTCGTTTTATTTCAGTAATTATTTATTAAGAAAATAGATTTAATACATTTGATTTTTAAAAAATATAAAGGATATTGAAATTTAGATTAAATCTTCAAAGTTAAATATCTTTTTCAAATTTGAAATATTTTTTTGACAAACTTTGTTTCATTTTTCATTCATAAAAAATAATAATTGTTAATAAGATAAGATTATTAAAAAAAAAGTTATATTGAATTTCACTGCTGCAATTTTCGATAATTTCTGACAAAAAAAGTTCAGGTATTCATTACGAAACACGATGGAAAAAGTCGCTCGGAAATGAAATTGGAGATACAATTTCTTTATGTTGCCAGATAGCCGTTGAGTAAGGTCAAGGCGCCAGCTGTCGAGCTGCTATTTTTTCCGTTCGTTTTAAATTGTTCCTCGTACATGAAAGATGCGCACGCTATTGCAGGAAGTCGAATCAGCCGCAGGAAACCAGTGTTTGCTGCCGGTGTTAAATCGGACTTGTCCATGATCGTGGGAAATGCTGCGAGGTGTAACAGGAATAAAAGGATCAACCACCTGGAGAAAAGTAGAATAATTCGTATCAGGAAGCAGAACGAAAGCGGTTCGTTCAAATGACAAAGGTTCAACAATATGATTATAATCAATATCATATGATTTCAATCTATTTTATTTATTTTTTAATAATTCGAAATAATTTTAAATATTATTCGTTCACATTTGTAATTAAATTAGGGATAATCAACACGGTAAAAATACAAGAGTTTTTTGAATTGAACGAATAATCAAACAATTTGCAAAAACAAATATACATTATATATAATGTGCACATAACATCCGTTATGTATACAACTTCGCTTATTTGAACGAAGTATGCAAGATGTTAATCCAAATTACTTTGTGGTTGTCAGACATTTTAATCATAATAATTCGATATCGTTCTATCTTTAATATCTCAATGAGGTACGTTTATACCAGTGTGTTTTGCACCCCTCTTTGTATTCAATTCGGAATAATAAGCAGTCGAGCCCCTTCATCCCTCTCTTTCCCTGTAATTTTCATTTAACGTTCGCATATTTTCCACGTTTATCAATGGCTATATTTTAAATTATAATCGTGTGTCAAATTTTAATCTCTTTTCGATTCTATTTTTCCCTTTTCGATTATTTCTTGTCAGTCAGTCTTCCTGGAATTATTTTCTTCAACTTGTAAACCTTTAACCTCTTCCTATTTTGCTTATCTTTTGTCTTATTAACTTGTTTTTTTAATTTATATTTTATGAAGATTTTAAGAAGTTTTTAACTCTGAAATTTTAAAAATAGAAAATCGTAATATCTATTTAAACAATTAAAAAAATCAATAATCAATCTTAATTATTATTCAATCATCGCGTATATTTCTTGAAATTTTTCTCTTTGATGAAGAACCCGAATGTGCTTCCTGTTTTCATTGGCTCCTGTTGTCAGCTGATGATCTCCACTAACTCACGTTACTCGTGCTCGTACGTACGGTACGTACTTGAAGGCCTCGTCCTTCATACACAAGTATGCGATATGCATTCGCACATGCACCAATACATAATGCTGAACGGTAGCAGTGTATGATAGAAAGGGAGGGGGAGAGGTACTGACGGTCGGCGGGGCGCGGGATGCGAACTGCGCGAGGTTACGGTCGGTACAAGGGGGGATGTATTGCCGCATTCTGCGAACGTTATACATGCAATGCAAGTTGCAGTCTCGGCGTGTGCTCGTTGCAGCGTCGCGTAATCAGCGCTTACGTCACCTCGGTGTGTGCCGTTGGTGAGCGCGTGCGTGTAACCGTGTGTGTCATTGCTCTTCCCTTTCGCTTTATTTCTCTTTTTGTCGAGGTCTTTTTCTCGTCTGTATGGTCGCCGATCTTCCTCGTTTGCTTGTCGTAGCAGGTTCACGCGCATGCGCTTTATGACGCGCGCTCACCGCGCGTGCAAGCTTGGCACGCATGCGTATGCGCATGCGCATATTTAAACATATAAGTGAGGTACGAGACGTGGTTTGAAATGCGTAATTATCGAATAATTTTGAAGTTTTTTTCTTTTTTCGGAATGTTTTGTGTTGTGCTTTTAAGTATTAAGTTTTTGAAAAAGAAGATTATGTATGGGTTATATTTGTGACGTTCGTAATGTTGCTGATTATTCTACTAATTGATGAAATCGATGTCAGGTAACTTCCATTATACGTTGATTAATTTGGAACATGGAGTATTCGATTGCATGTAATTTTACGATATTTAGATATATAAATAAGAATATTATGTTATTACAATGGTTCTCTTTATATCATATTAGGAATATATTTAGGTATTTATGTTTTATGTCATGAAAATAATTATTATTTTTTACAATAATTTTCATGTTTAGTATATATGAAGTACCATATGAAGTAAGGTTAGATTAAAAATTGAATGACGTTACTTGTGAAACTGTCGTACTTTTTATGTTTTGTACATTCATTTTCTATTGCTAATCATGTTTTCTTCTACTTGACTAATATTTCAAAAGCGACAGAAATGATTAAAATGCTATGGAAGTATTCATAGTTTGTTCGTAGACTTCTAGGACACGAGAATTCTTTACAAATGGAATTCTCTTCAAAACGTTTTAACGAATTGGCATTCATACCATTATTCAAACGGTGAATGTTGACTAATAAAACTTTTTTTTAATTATTTTTGTATAAATCAAATAAATGAATATTCTATATTGTATGCAAAAAATAAAGATAATATATTGTAATAGTATATAATAGGATAGATACAATCTTAATAATTTATTTAAAAATTATTTAAAAAAATTTATTTTTATATTCATGTTAAAAGACACTAAATTTTTCTTTCTTTATTTTTTCTAAATTTTTTTTCTTTATGTTTGATATTATTCTATATTATATAATTTCAATCCTAATTTTAATCTGCAAACAATACAAAACTCGAAAATGAAGTAATTCACATCTCATTTTTTTTATTATCATTAGAATTACAAATTTATTCACAACATCAATTAATTTTTTTTCTTATTCATGAATAATTTATCTTACTCATTATGTTATCCTCTATAATTAAAGAGAATTATCATTAATTTTTTTTCCAAATAATTTTCGTACATTGAGACACAAATAGCAATGCAAAGTAAAATAATGAAATAAAAATTTTTAATATTATCTTGATAAGACAGGAAATAATCTGAATGCCTTAATATATATATATATACATACATATGTTATTAATGGCGAAAATAATTCCACATTATGTTACATAATATATTACACGGAAGTCAATGAATAATATAATTAATCATTATAATATATATAAATTGAACGGATACTTAAGATACTTAAGACGATCGTAATTCGTGAATCTTTATTTGGCTTTTTACTCTTCGTTTAATGCATTTATAGCTTAAAAAAACAGGACTAAATAACGATAAATCATGAAAAAGCTCTGCCTCTCGGTTTGGCTTGTCGCAGTCAATTTTATTCGAACGAATGGCAACTATTCATTCTTCACAGATCGTATATATACTTCTACAATCTTGCGTTGCATCCGTGTTAGTACATACCTTGCTACTTCCTCCCGTTAAGGAAATGATACTGCTAATCTGATTGCTACCATCACACCGTCACATGTATTTTTAATACCAGTGTTGGCAAAACGATACAAGAAAGGAATATTTGATATTCTCGATGTTTTTTAAAAACCGGTTCGCGATTTTTAAATAATTTACATAGTAGTTTGCATGTTATTTGATTAAATTTAAAGATTTGATTTAAGATTTAATTTTAAACTATGAACAAAGTTGAAGTTGTTTCCATAAGAAAGATATGTCTATTTAAGTTTCAAATCTTTCACTCGTATTTTTATCACAAAAGTATAGAAAAAAGAAACAACTTTAAAGAATAGAAGAATGAATATAACACTTTAAACGAGACGAGATATTTAAACCTATTTTTAATGGTCCAAATGTAGAAGCGGGATATATGGCCGTTAAAGTCGTTAAACGTTAATTGGCAATCAGAAGCAGGAGATTGCCACCTGCGCGGACATCGCTACTGGTTGTGGTCATGTATAAATGTAAATTTGTAGATCGTTGAAATCATGTTGTCGATCGTGCGTATCCTTTTAAATGTGTTCTCACCATCTTGTCTCTTTATTTTTCTTCTTTTTCTTCCGGTTAATTCGAATTGACAAAATCACAATTGAAATTAAGTCAAATTTATTTAGATCATTTCTATGAACAAACTAACAATTTTTTTTATAAAAAGCAATATAGATATTTATCCACTTCTTCAAATTATTTAATTATTCTTTGAATCCTTTCGCAAATAATTTACAAGTAATTTTTAATAATAAATTACAAAATTGAACATCCCATACGAATAGCCTTGTTTCATACCTCGTTTCAACGCGAGGGTTAATGCAATCGATGCGACTTCAACTCTCGTTATATCGAACAAACTGTACAGTGCAGGATGTAACAAAAGAAAAAAAAAAAAGAAAAAGAAGAACCAAGTCGTCCTTATTTATAGCTGGGCCGCGAAAACATAATTGTCGTTCATTAACGTCGAGGCGAGATTACGCCGTGTGTTACGTCGGCTCCGTAAAAATGGCGCACACGTGCTAACGCGAGAGGCACGTGACATTAAACTCGTTTCGCTCGCCACTATTAATAATACCGGCTGGTTGTATAATAGAACGTATTATTGCCCGTCGTTGGCTGTCGCCGTCGACGGCATCGTTCAGCGTGATTACATTGCCGCGACGATGTAACGGCTTTTGCATAATTGTCCGCCACCGCGATATTATTCGCTTACTCTTCCAACGGTGAATGTTTCTGTGGCGCGAAGTGTTCTATTGAGTTGGTTGGCTTCATTTTCGTGGCACGACCATACAGGGTGTATCATTAAGAGTGATGCGGTATGGGAAAGGAGATTTCTTTTTTAAATAAAATGGTATTTCTTCATTTGAGCTTCGTTCTTAAGGAGATCAAATTTGAAAATTTTTGTATTTGTGAATTCGATTAATTCTTAATTTAAGATATGGGAAATAATTAACAGGAAGTTGTTTTATACATATATGAAAATAAGTTACTTATAAAAAGCATTAATAAAGAAAATAGTTTTGTATTATAAGAAAGGATTGAAATATAAAAAATTTATTATTAAAGGGGATTACAACTCTTTTTATATCCAATCTTTCATTCGATGTATATTAATTTAATAATTGTAGGTTAAACTTGAATATTGAATCACATTTATTCAAGTGGAAATATTTTAATTTTTCCCACGAATGTTGGCATAGCGTCGATAATTTCTGTCTTTCCACATTTTTATTTCTTCCTGCGTCATTAACAGAGAGTGCAATTAGTAATTATATCATGGCAGAGTAAACCTTGAATGTAATAGATTCACTACGTATGTGTAACCGGCAGTTAAACGCACTTCCGACAGCGCACGCGTACCACCGGAAGTCGATTTATTGTTACGTTTTGCCGTGCCCGGTTCTTCGTTTCCGACCACCTTCCATCGAGCCCATTCGTGGAAAAGAAAATCGATATTCATTTCTTCCCTTCATTATATCGTGTTCAAAAATTGTTCAGTTCTTTGAATCTTTCGCAAACAATACGTAGGTACAATTAAAATTGGAGAATTAAATTAACCTTTTATTTTACCTCTTGGGCCATTTTATCCATCTCAAAATTTTTATATTATTCTCTTTTAATAATTTTAATAAAATTAAGGATTAATAAACTTGAATACATTTTAGTTGAAATACATTTTTATCTCGATTGATTTAATTAAACAAAGCAATAAATTAATTCATTTACTTGTTGATTGGCATTGAGATAACATTAGCAATTAATCAACGTTAAAAAGAAGATAAAAGAAATAATTCTATACATTTTCTTATAGAAAATAATTAAATAATAAAATATACAATATTATAATAAAGTATCTAAAGATAGATATAAATATTTCTATTATTATTTTATGTTTCATATTAAAATGTATAACCAAAAATACAAATTCTCTATTTCCTCTCGATCGTTTCACGCATATGAAGTCAAAACGAAATCGTTTCGTGTTAACGTGTCGTCTGAAAGCGCGTTGCAAGTGTCGCAACTGACGAACGAAATCCTCGTGCACTATCGAGCAGGAATACTACACACGATGCAGGGGCGAGACAATAAATGAGTAATGCTCTGTTTCGATTGAATAACGAGGGTCGACGAGCATCGCAGGACTCGTGTTATGGGGTTCGAACCGTTCTTCCCCCTTCGATGCTTCGCAACCCTCGTTGGCCGGTGACCTGACTGCCGTTGTATTAGTGTTACGTGTACGATCGTCGATGATTTCTCGGGGAAACAATCTCTCCTTTCCTTTTCCGCTTCGATTTCTACGTATCGTTATTAAGAGAATCCAAAAATGCCGGATCAGATAGGGGTTGATAGAATTCATCTCGAGATTAGGTTCTCCAGAATTTCCAATTATCTTTTTTTAATTTAGACAAATATATAATTGAAATATTACAATTTTATAAGATTATATTTCTGCCCATTTCGTTCAAAAAGAAATTTCCCAAAAGGAACCATCGCAACAATGATGGTCCCCGATTTTTACGAATAAAAATTCATATTCCCCCTCCTCTTCAAAACCAGATTAGGAATTTCTCAATTCTCTTATTGTACAAGGTGTGTGTTATGTACCATCGGTTTTCGCGATCATGGTCTCCGTTAGCGTATATGGTATAGGTTAGCGAAAAGAAGAGAAAAAAAGAAAAAAATGTCTATAGGCGGTCGCTTGTCATCCGCGTACCTCCTCGGTCGAACGAACAATAGATTCTCGCGTGCATACACGCGTGTATGCATCCGAAGCTGCTTTTTCGGCGTGTGTATGGACGCGTGCATACGACGCGATCCTTTTGTAACTAGCGGACAAGTGTACGTGTTCGTGTGCACGCGTGGGCATCGGTGTTTCGAACAGTGGAAGTACCACTCGAGAACGGAGGAAAGAGGATACAGAACCCTCTGTTCCCGTTTTCTGTCCTCCACTTTCGAATTGGGAAGAATTATCAAAGCATTGTTCGTTTGCGATTTTATTCGAGATTGAATGCTGTTATGGCGGGGAAAAAATTGTTTCAAAGTTTGATGGGTTTGTAATTGGAGGAAAAGTAGTACAAGTGCGTTTTTTCACAGACGTATGAGAGACTAGGGGAAAAACGTACAAGATTCATACGTATCATTCGGGGGAAAATTGGTACGAGTATTTTTTATTAATAGCAATTCATGTTCAAGTTCAACCAAAATTCCTATGAAGATGAAAATTTCGTCTTGTATCAGATTTCTTCTGAGCTCAAAAATCAATCCAATTGATTTTAATCATTTGATTTCTTTCAAGTTAAATAATAATCCTATATTATAATTATAATAATATATATATATATTATATATTATAATAATAATTATATAATAATAATATATATAATATAATATAATATTATAATATTATAATATTATAAGAATATAATATAATATTATAATATTATAATATTTAAGAATTCTTCAAAACAGTGAAGTTAAACAGTTATGTTTGGATATTATACTTAGTCTTAATCTATCTATCAAAACAATACTCAAAAACTTTATCGTATAACCTGATACATGTATACAAACAAATTCCACGATCCAAACGAATCAAAACTCGGCTAGATACGTACGTAGTCCTCATTCGCCATCCACACGCCTATATGCGTGCTTGATCGTGGAGAAGGAAGAGGAGCAGTTGTAGACAGGGGTGGAAAAAGAGGGGTAACTCACCCTTCCTTCCCATACACGTGTGTACTCAGACCTCTCAGCAACCCTTCCTTCCAAACCTCTGACAGTTTGAAAAAGAAGGGCTGCTGGTGGATATTCCAAGTTGCCAGATGCCTAAGTTAGAGCTCTCTGAATCGAACCCCCCTCTCTCCAACGATTAACGACTCTCCCTTCCGATTTTCTCTTTCTTTGTCCTTTGTAGCACACGCATGTGTGTTCCAAGATCAGTATATCGTGAACGTTCTTTGAGAATTGGTTCAACATTAAACGACGACATCGAGGAAGTATTATTTGTTTAATTGATCTCGAGATGTCTTTAACGGGTGGGTCGATCACGTGGGAACGAGTTCTTGGGCCAGTTGGTTTTGTGTATGGTATATATATATGGATATGAACAAGGGTATGGAATATAATCGAGGATGTGCTTGAATCTCTTCAGCAATCGTAAAGGTATTCTTTGTTATTTAGGGTTAAGGTGTATTGGTGCTGTCAAATTGTTTTTGATGTGTATTTAAGTGGAATGGTGGATTGGATATTTGTTTTATCCTTTACGTTGCATAGTTTGATATATATATATATTTTGTGAATATTTGATTATTTTTGTTTGATCGATTAGTTCTTAATTTGATATAATTTATAAATATAATATATTTATAAATTATATAAAATACGAAAAAGAAACTGTCTAAAATTGAAGATCGAAACGACCTATTTCAGACGCAAATAAATTTGTTAATTAAATTAGGAATGTGAATTGGAAAATGGGTCAGATATCAATCTGGCTCGAATATTCCTTCTGTTTTTAGAAAATACATTCATTTATTTATGTTTGTTCGAATCCATAATAAAATGAAATTATACTCGATTGTCAGATAATTTAGTTGTGTAATATAAAAATATTGGAAACGGTTCGATTATTATTATGACATATTTTATTATTATTTTATATTTTCATGCTGCATTTTTTTTCACATTAATTTCATACATGAGATATATCGTTTACAGTTTTCCAATATATCATTATTTCTAATGTAGCAATTTGAAAAAAGATGCATTTGAATTAATGATTATATCATTATCATAATCATTATATTATAGGCAAACTATATTTTGTACAATTCTATAAATATTTATTTCGTTAGAAATTGATTGAATGGATATTGGTCAAATAGGATACAGTTCAAAAGAGATTTCGCGATACATTATTCACAATCTTTTTTAGAGTTTACTATTCAGACTTGAAGAAAAAATTAGTAGATAACATTTTTCCCCTTTAATAAAAATGTTAATTATATTTGAAAAAAATGCATTTAGGTATTTACGAAAAGAAAGTTGTAATGAAAATAATGATTATAAAATATATAGATAAAACAATTTTCTATTTAGATTTTATTTTATTATCGTTCTATTCATAGTTTGTAATTTATCTTGATGAATATTTAACATTAGTAATCGTTTATTCACATATTGAAATGGATATATACATGACTTCCAAATCATGGAAAGTTAATTAACATTTCTAATATTAAACTCACTGTCTATGCATCTTTAAATTACATTCGTTACATAATGAAAAAAATAATAAATGAATGTAATTTTCATCTAAACCAATAAATTACTGGTTGTCTTCGACTTCAAGAAATAATAAATCAAACGAAGATAAATTAGCCACGCTATTTAACAATCTTTATTAAGATTTATTTTAATATTTTTCACGTAATGACAAATACATACAAGATTATTATTTATCGAAAATAAAGGTCAGTTTGAAATGGCAAAAATTATGAAATAAATGTTGTGCATGGAACTGGTATTTATTTAAAATTAATAATCCAGTATCAATGCGTATGGGATCGTTGAAATTGTCCCATTCAATGCGCATCACCTCGTATATTTCTCGCGTATAGAGTAATGAAAACTTCGAATAACAGGAACTTGGCTAATTGAAAAACTTGAACCCCTGTTAATCAAGGTTTCAACGTGTTTCCATTTGAATAGGTGTTCGCTCGTTTTGCAAATGGTAATTACACGTTTCGCGTACAAATTACGGAAAAAATGATAAACTCTGAGTCAACAGACTATTCAAATTATTCAGAGTTACTTTGAAAAAAAAAATTGAAAAAAAAAATCTGAGAACAAGTAATAACAATCCTGTGATATCGTACTTGTATAAATCCTGTTACTTCTTTAATTAAAACGACTCTTAAAGGATTAGATGTGCAACAAAAGGATTAAAAGTAAAATCGCTCTTTTGCAAAATTCTAATATTTTTTTTCCAAATTCTTAGATTCTCTAAATATTAATATTAATAGTTTCAAGTTTTTGATCTATAGAGAGAGATCTTGTAATAAATTATTAAAGAATAAATGTTTTCTGATGTCCATTAATCTATTAATGGTACTTGAAAAGTCCCTGAGCTGTTTGGCATCCCATCATCACAGGAATGATAATAAAAAGAAATTATTTATCCTAATAATCAAACAGATGAGAAGCTTTGGTCGATCACGTAAACATATTCGTCTATCTATTTCAAGACAGAAGAAGATCAGAAACGCTAAGTTTAAATCAAGAACATCATCTGACCTTGTCAAATGGTCTCTACTCTCAATGTTCGCCTATGTTAAACTATACTTATCTTTATCCGTTCATTAGTTTATAATTATATAATCAACAATGATTTTACCATGACAGATAAGCGGTAATTAAAATAATTATCACGAATACTTAGACCGTGGAACGTTTGGAATATGCAAACAATAGATTTTTGAATTCTAATGTACATCTATTATTTTCATTTTATTTATAAAAAATATATTTAAATTGTATGAAGTATACAATTTAAAAATATAAAAATTGTTTAAAGCAATTACAGAACATTATTAAAATATTTTTATTAAATATTGATCGAGAAATTATAGGATGAAATGAATCGAAAAAAAATAAGAAGTTGGAGCAATATTTAAACAGTATAATTTTATTTATATTATAATTCTATTATAATTCTACTATTGTAAATTATAAATTGATAGGTATTAATTATTTAAATTACAAGAATTAAATACATATAACGTATATACATAATCTTTTAATTTCACCAAGTGGCCAAATTCTTATGGATGGTATTGTATGATCTTCGAGCACTGTATGCACAGTACCGATCTTAAAGTGACATGAAAACGCTTTTTGCGTGTAGCTTGAGCAGCACTTTTGTCGAATTGCTTCCAATAACCGGCTACTGCTCGAGTTGGATGCGCGGTATGCATGGTATACCGGGTACAAAGAGGGAAAGAGAGTGAAAAGAGCGACATTCCTTCGGACTACCCTCTCGAGCGCTTTTTAACGAAGCCTTTCGAGGAAAGACAAATATTACACCGGCTTAATGGCACTCCTCGTAACGTTTACCGATCTCGGTAATATCGGTAATTGCGTTTCACTCGTGCGTCGCGAGTTTTAACCCTTTGACGGTGGATATTGAGTCTCAGAGAAGAATTAAGAGCCCAAAATGTGTATACAAGTGTCCCACGTTGAAGATTTATTTATTTTAACCATTGAAATATGAAGTACATATATATATATATAGTTTGAGATGAATACACTTATTCCTCACATTTTTTTACAACTTTTTAAAAATTCTTTAATTTTATTTTCTTTATTTTCATTGATATTCTAATTGCTTATTCTCAAACTAATAATTTGTTAAAATAAATTAGAAATTTGAGACACAGATTGATACAATCAAATTTTTTAATCTGATTGATTTGATTTTATTTTGTAAAATCTCGTTGTTATTTTTTTATGTTACATTTGCATATTTCAAAGTTGCAAATACTTACAATACTCAGTTTTTATAAAGAAAAAACTATCACCATTCAAACTATTCACCATATGATCACTTTCACAAAAGTTGTACATACGTGCATACATATTATTCCATACATTATTTTCAACTCCACTTTTCCTCCCTGTAAATTTCAAGATATGGAAAAAAAAAATCCCATCAGCCTGAGAACATTCTCATTCGTGAAAAATGCCCCGTTCGAAAGGGGGAGCAGAAATAAAGAAAACTGATATCGCGGTTGAGGGAGAGCGCGCGAGTTTCGACGGAAATCGCTCACAAAAGAATTATTCAACCTGAGTTTACATTCTATATGCGCGCGAGTACAATGCTCCTGGAACATGTGCGTTTATCGAACGACCGTTTCCACGCAGAGTTATTTTTGTGTGTGCATCCGTTTCGGCCGGCTTTCAAAGTTCGATCAGAATTGTTATCGGCTCTTTTCCCCGGCGATGCGCCCACCTTTTAACGGGGGTTTTCTCGTTTTCACCGGTGAACTTCGGTCACATTTTTCCCGCCTAATCCATCGTTATAATTCGTTGAAATTTCATATTTTTTTTTAAAGATATTTGTGAGAAAGGGACGTAAGAGTTTCATTTATGGAGAAATTTCGAGTTAAAATTTTACGCTCTAAGACTAATATTTAGTTGAATTCTTTTAATTTTGATCGGTCTAGTTACTTTTTTTAGTAATATTATTTAATATATATTTATTTATTAATTGTTTGTTTTTTTTTCAGGTAAGTGGATGATGTATTGGTATGTGGTTTGCATTAGCTGGTCAGACAAGTAAGTAAATTAAGTTTTTCATTATTCATCCTTTTTATAATAATACATGTATGAAATTAATTTAATTCTATTCCTATTTTATATACACTTCTGGATGTTTAAAAAATATAAGATATACGCATTTCATTTTATTAATTAATAATTGTGCAAAAATATCATCAAAAAAAAAAAAACATCACGTACACGTATACCCTACTTATTCAACAACAAAAGAGCGGGAACGTTTGAAACGGTGCTGGCCGCCTAAATCTGGGCCACCCTGTAGACGGATCAATAAGAAGAGCACACAGTTTCCGTCGCGCTAGTGAAGTTGCCCAACTCTCACGACTGACTATACCCTGATCTCGTAATTAAAACAACACGGGATGCGCATGCTGCTCTTACGTATATAAGGATCGAGAATAAAAATATCGGGCGCACCGCGCAATCTCCGTTCCGTCCGTTTGCGAAGTTAGTAGCAACAGCGTACACGTCCGCGAACTGCTACTATGCAATGCAGCAAACGACGCAAAGTCTATCATTATACCCGAGCTCGATGCAGTCGATACGTTACCCAGTTTGCAACGAGGAAACGGCCTGACAGTTATACAATCAAGATTCAACGTGGCGTCGAAAAAAGATGGAGGAGGGGAACAACGGATTTCCCTCCAAAGTCAATTCGCTATTCCATTCAGAGCACTCCTCCGTCTTTTTTCTCTCTTTCTCTCTCTTTTTTTTTTTATACACGTCCAACCTCTTTGCTCCTACTTTTGTTCTGTCTCTCTTCCTCCACCGTTGCTTCCTTTGCATCGCAATATTCCCTACTCCATCGTCCACCGTCGTATGCCCTTTCTCCCCGATTATCTGGCCGGGTGCAGTGCTCGAATGCAACGGTACACACGAGCCACGAGATGCATAGACGATGATAACGTGGCATACCGGCTCGTTCGACCGCGTGCATGTTCGTTGCGAACCCGCCGGAATAATTTCGCCCTCGTCTACGACACGGTGTTCCGCCGTTGGCGGCGCTCGGAACGTTAAATTTTCCAAAGTGCGTTTACCCGCGTCCTATCGTCGCATCGTGTCCCTCGTGATTTAATGAATGGGAAAGCGCGTGTGCGTTGGAACGCGCGTGCGCATGCGGGGGAGGAGGGACTTCTTGCATGCTTTCAGTTCAATGTTATTCAGGACTCTGTGATACGGGAGTGATAATTATATCATCTTGGCCGGCGCGGTTTTGTCGCGTTCCTTTTGCTTCGGTTCGCTCTTGTTTGCTCTGGCTACTTTGACGCGTGTTGCAATAGCAAATTCAGGTTATGAGCGAGGATTTCAGAGAGTTGCGAACGAGAATGTTTGTATAATGTTATTGGCACGGTAAACTTTTAAATTCAATTTCTTATTCTACGCAATAAAATTCGTTATTAGTTAAAAATATAAACGCACAAAAAAAAAATTACTGAATTAACTTAACCTTAATTGCTGCGGTTTGACCAATGAAACCAACGATTTCCAGTCGATAGATAATCTTTTTTTTTTCTTTTTTTTTTGTTTTATTTTTCTAAACTTGCAAATTGAATAAATAAGGCGAGAGGTAAAGATTGTATTTTCATTGCTATACGTTTCCATATACATTTTCGATTTTTAAAAAAATCGCGTGTAATCCCTTGATCGATCGAGAATATAATGACAGAGAATAGTCGTAAAATTCACAGCAGACCGCAAAGGTAGGGCTTCATTGTCACGTATGCATGACAGAGCGCATATGGTAGCAAGACAATGCTCGGTGGAAGCTTATTGCGCCGCGGTATCAGATGGCATCGCGGGAACTTATTCTTCTTCGTGCGGCATAATGTTCCCCGCACTCTGTGCGGTTTACACGCGCGAAATTACAATCCAACGCAGCATCGCAGTCTTGTTCAATGCTAAACTCGCTAGGAAGGAACTTTTCAATGGAAATTGCATCGGCCTCGTGCCTCCACCTCGTAATAGGAAAAAGAATGTCGGAAAGAAAAGGAAATGCCGCTTAATTTTCATTTAGTTCTGAAATCCTTCTTTTCTTCTTCTTTTTTTTTTTTCCTGTTAATTAACAACCGTTCAATAAAATTGTACCATCTGTTGAAATTAATTTAACGGAAATAAGAGGAATTATTCGTTTAAATTTATTTTATTTTATTTTATTTTTTTATGCAAAGAGAGAAATTATAACACGATATTCAGAAATCTCATTATTTTATTTTCGCTAGATTTTAATCGAGAAAATTGAGAAAATGAAAAATCGATGAAAATTAATATCGATCGACAATTAATTGATTTTCGAATATTCCAAATATTAATTAACAAATATTAATAATACATTCCTAAAATATTACGAATGAAAATTCAAACTGTTCATTATAAATTCAATCATTGAAATTTCAACTCTTTAAATTTTTCCTCCCCCGACGTTTCATCGCTCGCTCGAGGGGTGATATATCTCACGAAGCGGAAGACGCTGTGCGTTTTTTTTCAGTATCCGTGGCCACGATCGAGCGAACATCCTCCCTCGTTTAGCCCATGCGAGGCTTACTCAGCCTCTTCGCATCCCTTAACGCTTCATTCCTTAAAGCAGATGAGGCATTCCAAGTATTGACCCGTTTACCTTTCGGTCCTCCAGGTATCGAAGCAATGGAATATCTTCCGTTTTGATCATTAATTGGACAGATTCCCTCTTATTAATTATTGGCAAATTCTATTTATACGTTCTTAAAAGCTAAAAAAATAAAAACAAGAATGGAATTATTATAATGCAATGGTATAACTTTAAGTTATACATAATAGGATATTCCCTTCTTCAATTAAATCTTTCTTCAAAAATAATATAAAATATTATATAAAGATAAAATAGATAAATCATTTAACTTATTAGCGTATTTTAAAAAAAAATCTTATAAACTCGTAAATTTTGGAATTTATATATATAAAATGATTTCTAATCACCGCAATTTCTCTGAATAAAGCAAATAAAAATTGACCATCCATCGCATCAATTCAATACGCGAATCTTAAATTTTCTAAAATTACCGTAAACAAATAGGCAACAAGTTCTTAAATAACCATCATCATCCCTGCCAACGTCGAAAACGACTTGATTTTCAAATCGCGCAAATTACCTGTAATCTGTCGGGGCTCGGCTTACACCCACGAAGATCCACGAGTTAGAGACGAAGGGCAAAGGTCATCCTCTCCACACCGTCCGCCGCCGGTGAAATTTTGCAAGGCAAATCCGAAGGCCTGGGCCATGTCCACGGATTTGCACCTACACAATGGACGAAAATCAATGGTTCCCTCTGTGGACCCGCCTAAGCCTCCACCACTGGCGAATTTTCGCCCCTCCGTCCCTTCCATCCCTGCCACGAGCCACCCCTATGGCTTAGTTGGGCTAGGTTAGGTTGTGTTCGCATTTCATCGCGACTTAGCCTTCTAATATTCAGGAATGCGTGTTTAAATATAGAGATTAATGAGAAGATTGATCATTGATCGTGTTCTTCTCTGTTAAGTTAAAGAAGATATTTGGGGATTATTTTCTTTTGTTTTTGAGATCATCGGTTTAATAGTTGTTCTTGGTTTTTGAGGTTAGTTTGGATGGAGTTGCACGAAAGTTAGAACGTTATTCATAGTAGTTATTTTCTTTTTACTGTTTCCTAGATGAGTTTAGTTCGCGATTCCGAAAGTTGGTCGGTTTGTGTGGAGTCAAATTAAACTTAGAATGTCGGGTAGTTGTATTCATAGGAATATTTGGATTATAAATTTTGATTCGTGTTCAGATTATATGTATATCTATGTTGTTTATATTAGATAACTATTTTAATGATTAATTACGATTGGAAATTATCTCGATGGAATATAAATTTTCTTTCAATCAATTCATTTATTTATCTTAATCATTGAACTTTTTAATAATTTCTCTTCGATTCATATTCAAGAAATAAGTAAGAATATTATGAAATTTAAACGAACCACAACGTGAAACAAAAGGCTAACTTCCTTCCTTAAATTTAAAGTTGATCAAAGTGGTGGTATCTTTCAAACATAATATCCCTCTTTTAATTTATCATTGAAACTTTATAAACTTTTTTCTCTGGAATTTCTTATCTGAAAGACATTTAACTATAATAATATGATTGTAGCTCGAAGAAGAAGGCGACGAAACCGTGAATCTTTAAAACTAATTCCGCCGTAATGGCCAGAAGGGAACCTAATTGTCGTCAATTTCTTCGTTCCACATTTCTTCGAATCTCAAGAATATAGTCGGTTTCATCACTAGGCTAGGCATAATGTACGGCCTCTTTCTCGTTCTCTTGCCTTCCCGTTCCCTTTTTCTGTTTTCTCCATTACTCTAGCTCAGTGTTTCCCAACCTTTTTCGAGTCACGACCCCTTTCTTATTTTGATCGAATAATCTTTGGCCCCTAACCCTTTCGAGTATCCGCCGTGATACATCTTGACCCTTTTAAATGAACAATAATACGATATAGTACAGATTATATCGCGCTATGGAGTGATTTTTCGAAATAAGATATACGAGGTGTCTTATTTCTCTTTGTTTAAAAAAATATCCTTATATCAATTTCTTTCGATCATCTTTTGATCTTGTTTGTATTTTAATTGCAATGTAATCTTTCATAATATTAAAATAAGTAATAGTTATTTCATTAAAAACGATCAAATATTAAAATTCTTATTTCATAAAAATATTTTATAAATATTTTATAATAATTGCAAAACGACGTGAACGCTTCAACGATTGTCCTAATCGCTACAGGTTGGGAATCCGGGCTCTTTCCTGTCCCCGTCATCCTCTACCTACCCTACTTCTGCTCTATTATTCTTCTCTCTTCGCTTCAGGCTTGAAATTTTTTCCCTTCCTTTTTTCCTTGTTGTCCTTTTTTCCTTGTTCGTCACAGAGTTTTCTCTTCTCGTCTGTTATTTCCAGTCCATTCCGCGATCTCTAGTCCCTCTCTTTCGATCTATAGTTTCGCGTGTTCTATCCGGTAAGCGACAGCGAGAAATACGGTTGTCGTTTGCACCTATTGTAGTTGCACACACTTCTACACTGGATTCTTCCTTCTCCTTTGCTTTACACGGATTTATTCGGGTTTAAAAGATCGAATGGATGAGCCTTGTGTATCGCGCCTTGTCTCTTCCATGAAATTTGTTTGAACAGTAATGGTCTAGGAATGTTCTTCGAAAGAGCATAGCGATGGCGAGATGCAATTTTACTCGGAATAGAAAATTGGAGGAGGAGATTGGAAATTTCTTGAGAGTTGACAATGGAATGATTTGTTGCAAGCTATTTTATAAATTTCTCTTTTAAATATCGGAAATAATCACGAATAATTTGAAATAAAAATAATGATAAAAGTAATTTCTTTAATCAGGAGAGAAAATTTCCAAAAAATAGAAATATACGATACGAGAATGAAAATATTTTTATATTAGGTTAGATATTATTGAAATAGTACGAAATCAATAATTAATAAATCAAAAAAAAAAGGAATAAGAATTTTCATAAAACTTTTCTTCTTAATATCTTTCATTTGAATTTCCAAAAAATTTCTCAGCTGATCGAACGAGGAGAGAGAGAGAGAGAGAGAAAGAAAGAGAAAAGAACAACCGCTTATTAACCCATCTACATATTACACCGTATGCATTTTCGTGAACGCGTGACGGAGGAACTGGTTGAACGGTGATTAATTCGCGCGTGGAACGCCACCCTTGGCTGGCAACGCTCCAATTTATCACGCGCTTTGGATTTGCGCCGACGATAAGGGGTGGCATCCGGAGCAGTCGACAAAAAGGGATGAAAAAGGCCTCGCCGCCTCTCTGACACACGCGAGGAAAGGAAAATAGCGGAATTGAACTATAACTACGTGAAGAAACGTAACAATGAAAGGGATGGAATGATATGTAAAATCTTACTAAGAAATAATTTTACATAGCAAGTATAACTACGTAACTATAACGTAAAGAAACGTAACAAGGAAAGGGATGGAATGATATGTAAAATCTCACTGAGAAATAATTTTATATAACAAGTTTGATAGTAATAGAACGAAGTAGATCGTATCAATTGTAAAATTGTAAAAAGAAGGATGTAATCACTTTTATAATTCGTTTATTTCAATAACATTATTAGAATGAATTAAGATAAAATTGATCAAATTAATTTTAATTTAAATAATGAATTGTTAAATCGAAGAAAACCGGATATCGCGTTGTTAAAATTATTGCTCGAAATTAACACAACATTGTTTTATGAGTAACAATTGAACGAAAGCAAAGGGATGATCCGTCCAACTTCGTAGACGGGAAATATTGGTAAAAAAGTTGGAAGGAGAGCGCGTGATCGAAGCCGCGCGGAAGGGATCGATTCGGTCGATTCCGCTTGTACTCGGATTAAATTCGATCCAATCAGAAGATATTCTTTATGCCTTTGAAATCCAATCGCACATTGTGACGAGGGGCGGCACGCAGACGCGTAGTAGCGTATTTCGCACGGCACTTTCAATTCAGCCATGGGAGGATTCAATTTCTCGTCTCCCCTGAACGCAGCCAAGAAGAAGAAGAAGAAGAAGAAGAGGGACATTAACGGATCTGCCGTTCTTTTGTCTCTCACAGGCGTCGTAGATTCGATGGGACAGGGGGGAAGGGGGATAACCAAGGGACAAAGTTCCAATTTTATTCGGATGAATCCTTCGCTCCTTGGTCCTTGAAAGTCCTTGTTCTTTCGCGTATTTTTTTTTCTTCCTCTCTTTTTAAATCGATTAGATTTCTTGTCCAATCCTATCCCATGTTATACATTGATGATGATACTTGTACATACGTACATGTATACATAAATCGAGAAATAAATTTTTTTCTCTCGTTATATTCTTAATATATGCACTTTTTATACACATGTATCAGCGTATGTAATTATCGACTCTTCGTCATCAGTTTCCTGTGAAGTCTTCCTACGAAGGTATAGGCTATTAGAATTTTCTAATATCTTGTTTTTTTTTTTTTCACGATGTGACGTTCTTCTTTTTCTTGCTATACAAGTCCTTGCTTTTTGTCCACCGTTTCTGTCTTCGCTTCTTTTATCTCTCGCGTGTTGCTCAGTTCGAGAAAAAGATTGCACGGATATGCGTTCCGCTCGTGCTTCGGTAATTAAATGGTACCAAGCCGCGTTGCATTTTTCTGGATGCCTTGTGCGAGTTATGGGATCGTTAACGCAGAATCTTTCTTTTGAACCTGTCGACGTGAATCCTTTCCTGTTTCATAGTTTTCTCTTTTGTTTTTATCTTTCTTTCTTTTCTCTTTTAACTCTTTTTTTTTTTTTTTTTTTTTTTATTTTTTTTTGTAGCTCTTTGCGCGGATTTTAACGCGGTAAAAATTTAATAGCCTTCGTTAAATGTCTTGCACTTTTCTTCGCATACCTACTTGACATTAAAGATTATAAAGATCCATTCCACGCCTCATAACGCGGAAAGAGATGAGTAGAGAATCAATTTTTTTTTTTTTTTTTTTACCACGCATTTATCAACGAATCCCTCACAATTACGTTTATTCTACGATTTATTTTTTCAAAAATCACTCCAAGGATAGAAACGATCACGAGTCAAGCTATAACCCCGCTGCATTTGGCGCGCATAGATCCATCATTCTACGCCTCGTTCAATTTAACGCGCAAAAAGAGCACAGACAACTTTGTCCCCCCCGCACAAAAACCTTATCCTCCTCGAAGTTTCCTATCTTTCGTTCAGCTACTACCACTCCCATCAAGGAAAATAAAAGAGAGTAAAAAAAAAAAAAAAAAAAGAAGAGACACAACAAAAAGAAAATAAAGAAAGAAGGGAGGGAAGAAATAAAAGGAAGAAAAACCTGCGTGAACGGTGTGCATTCAATGTCAAAGACAAGCCCGCCGGTATTTCATCCGAGGGGTCGATGGCGCGGACAGGATAGAAAACACCGTCCAGCGGAGAGAATTTTCTTTTCCGCTCCGAGAAATTCGTCTCGTGCTCTCTTACACGTCACCCCCGCTCGTGCAATCTACTATATACACGTATATATATATATATATTTTTTCCATCCAGTTCTAGCCTGCACAATGGCAGTGTTTCACCGGTACCTTTCACACAGTGGAACCGGCTGCACCGCATTTACCATAGGATTTTAGAGAGAGGTTCCTCTTACAAAAGTGGAGCTCTAGTTAAGTTTTTGTTGGCTTCCAAGCGTCGTCTCCCTCCCCTCCACGTCTCCCTTAGTCTCGCGTCTGCCAGGAGGAGATCCCCTTTTCTCTGGCCCCGCGTTCCATTCGCTTCCGCCGATCAGAATCCATCTAACCGATTTCGGGGATCGTCTCGAAGGCGAGGAGATCGGCTCCTCTTTTATATGCCCTCGCCCTCGCCGCGAGCGGAGAAAGAATAAAAAGGGGAAGGAGGAGGATTTGGGAGACTTACCTGAATCCGGTATGTGTATAATCAGAGACCCGATGAAAGCGACCTGTGAGCAACCGTTTCCGAATTTCTGTATCCTTTTTTTTTTTTTTTTTTTTACTTTTTTTTTGTTCCGTTTCTTATGTTGGAGGAGTCCTGTTTTCGGAGGAGCCATCTATTTTGCAAGGGTTCAGAGTGTGCGAGAAGGTTTTCAGAATTTTCTTCAACGTGTTAAGGTCTCGTGCGTTAAAAAACGTGGAAGATGTAAGTTGATTTATTTATTTTTTTTTTTTTTTATATATATATATAATTAAAATTTATAAATCACGATACAATTGGCGATACAATTTGCAAACAAGATATATAATTTTGAATGTTGAAATTCATTTTATAAAATTTTTATATATTGTTGTTTGTTAAAATATTTAAGAATTTTTGTTAATTTGAGATCGTTGAAAGTTAATCGCGTTCCGTTCAAATATTTTTAAGAAAGAAATCAAGTACGTTTCATAACAAAATATAACAGAGAATTCACAAAAAGATCATTTATTCCATCCAACTAGAATATAATTCTTCATATTTTAATATATTTTAAGTTATATTAAGTTATGTTATTTTACTTTTTTAGAGTATTTATCTAAAATAAAAATAACCAGTCAAATGTTTTAAATACATCAATGGAACAATCTATACGCGAAAAATAATAGGAGGAAAAAGCAACGTCAATAAAGGAAATTGAATTTTTACAAATTTCCCTTTCCACTCAAAATTGGTCCATTTTCAATACAACGATGGAAATGTATCGAAGTTTATCTTCATCTACACACGCACACTTGATTTAAATTGGCCCCAACCGATTTTCCAACAACCTTTCCCTCGACTTCTTTTCCTTAACCAAATTTTCCACGTCTGAAACCTGGTCGTACGCAATTTTCCATTTTTCCTTTGAAGCTGTTCACCTTCCCGGAGAATCCTCGTTTAAGGAAGAATTCGATGCAATATTGCCTCCCTCGTCCCGTCTTTGATCTTTTTTTTTTTTCCTTCTTTTTTTCCCTTCTTCTTCTATTCACGTATTTATTTTGAAATAAGCCGCGTGGAAATATGGGAAAAGAGATAATCTCGTAATATCCGTGGCCGGACTAACGTAGAATTTGGGCCAGGTTCGAAGGTTACTGTACTTTCTTCGAGGCATCACGCGTGACACGTTGAAGAATGCAATGACGTTGAATAGAAAATAGAAAATAATCTTGTTTAGTTAGAGTTGGATCTTATATTTTAAGAATAAAGTTTCTTTCGTTTATTTTACGTTGTTTGAGGTCTTAGGTATTGTTAAAACATTCTTTGGAAAAAATCCAAAGAAAGTTTCCTTCAAGAAGAGAAATTTAATTTTCTAGCAAGACAACTTGGTAGTTTCTTTTTCATTTTTAAAAGAACTTTCTGGTTCTCAAAGAATTATTTATTCATTTGTGAGAAAAAATTTTCGTGACTCGTACAGAAGTTTTTATGACATTGGTATACGTGAATTATTTGAAGTTCTTTATTATTAAAAGCAATGTACGGTCTTCAAAAAGTTGCAAAAGTTCTTGAAGCAAGGTTTTGTATCATTTTTCATGTGTAAACCACCGGAAGAGCGGTTTTTTACGCGTATACAAAGTGTTATCCCTTTCACTGTTACGAAACCAAATGTAGAACACGTATTAAATATAATAATATATAACATTTGCGAAGTAAATGTTCAAATACGCGTAAAATATATAATTAATAGTATTGTAAAAATTTGAATAGGAGAAAAAATGATATTCACATATCTATATATATTTTATATAACAATATTTTAAAATTTTATTTTCCTTTCGAATAATTTATTTTATATGTATATTTTTTTTAAAATAATTTAAATTCCATCAATTTTTAATACTATTAAAAGTATCGATTCAGTAGTTTTAGAAATATTTTTGAAAACAGGTATTGAAATTTAAGATATGACAATAGTTCATTTGAATTAAAAAATTTGTAAATCAAAGGATACTAGAAATTTTAAATTTTATCTAGAGTGAACAGGTATTGAAATTTATAAAAATAAATTACTATTTTAATTTAAAATATTAAAAAAAAAAGTATAGAAAAAAATATTCCATGCTATAAATGCACCGATGTTCGAAATCGATCGATCACATCTAGATGCGTTCTATTATCGCAACAGGGACAATATAAAAGATCGATAGACTCGATTAACTGACCAGCAATAGTACGCAATGAGATTTTCTATCATAAAGCATACCATAATCATTTCGGCTTATCATAGTCGCAAACACGTTTACGAACTATTGTTTCCGCAACGAACGAATCCATCCAATGACATTTATTCCTAGTGATATCAAAACTGACGTTCATTTGTTGAAATAAACGTATCCACTGTTGCGAGCAGAGATAAAATATTATCGTTTATGACTTAACTTGTCTGCACAAAAAAAAAAAAAAAAAAAAAACAGAAAAGAATTGTCCACGCGAATTTTATGATCGTGGTTTCTTTTATACAAGAGATTATGATTTGGAAAAATAAATGAAATCGATCTCTTTTAAATGTGCAAAAATTTTAAAATATAAAAAAAAATATGATATAATGATAATATCATGTGTCAAAAAAATTATTATATATTTTCCAATTAAAAAATTGACATTTTTCTCTAAAAATGCACACGACGAATCTTAAACAAAATTCCTCACGAATTATAAAATATCTGGCAACGATAAGTTACCTGAAAATTCCTTCGTGGTTGCCCGTTGATCCTCGGCAAGACGCGTTTTGTAAGGGAACACCGCATGGTATCATCCTCCAGCTGGTAAACAGCTGCCCACATCCTGTCTCACGTACGCTATGCGCCTCTTCTCCATCCTCTTCCTTCCTGTCCTTCTTCAGACACGATCCCAATTCCTTTATTTTCTTTTTCTTCCCTCTCGACCTCCGCTCCCCTATATTCGATCGAGCCAAAAGAAGAAGAAAAAAAAAGAAAAGAAAAGAAAAGAAAAAGTAACAAAGAAAAGGAGAAGAAGAGGAATATAAGAGAGACAGAAGGGATATACACGGTTATATTTATATATCGTTGGAAGAGGGACACATCACAGAACTCGGTATCAAAATGGTGGACAGGTGGAAGGCTCGGTGGACATTGAGTTGCCGGCACGCGACCAAACCGTCTGTTTACCCGTTAAAAATCGCGATTGCTATTACCACGCGTGCTTTTTCACGCGTGCAAGCGGCTGTAAGACGGAGGGGAAAGGTACCTGTGCATGCAAGGTACGTACATACGTATGTACGTAGGTACGTTTATCGCGAAGATCCAAGGCGATGGATCGCCGCGCTGCTAAACTGTTTAAACGGTTACCGGACAGATAGCATCGCGGCCACGAGAGAACCGACTAGCCGGCGTTAATTAGCATGGGAATTGTTAACCCTTTGGGTGGTGGAATTTATTATTTCCAAGTATCCTTTGGGCAAATAGATTCGATTATAATTTGGAAGATTTTTTTTTTTTATTCGTGCATATTTTAATTCGATCGAGAATTTTTTTGGATATAATTTATTTATGGAGAGATTGTTGTTATTGGTGGAAAAATCTTAATCTTCGATTGTAATTTGAAATGTGCAAATGTAATTTAACGTGGAGGAATTTGTCTTTGATTTGAATCATTTTAAAAAATATTTGAATTTTAAATTAAGTAATTTTTGTATTTACATTTACAAGTTAAAATTTTTAACGAAAATAAATTAATCGAAAGGTGTAAGAATTACTTTTGTATAAATACGATTGAATTTTAAATTTTCGAACGATGAGCGAACGTATAAAATGAATGTAAACATTTTATAATCCGTTTCTATGTCTCATCATAACATCGACAGCCTTCAGAATATGATAACCTTCTTCGCGACAAGCTATGTATCACATTCAGTCGTGAAACGGCAAAGGTAAATAACGTGTCTCGAAACAGGTGATCGCTACGATCTCATATATACATTTACGTTCAAGAAGCTATTACAAGAAATTACGTCGAAGGAAATATCGTACGGATAATACGTTTCGTGTTCTGTAATTTGTGAAGCTCGAAACAGCTGCTTACGGATAAATAAAATTTCATCCATGGCAAACTTCATTTTTTGCAATAAGAAGTTTAACGAAACATCATCATAATAATATAAAATCCATTTTTTAATTTATTCGGTTAAATGGATTGTGATTGCGTGTAAAATTTTTTTAGAAATTCTAAACGTGATGGTTCTTCTTGGAGATATTAATTAAAAAATTGCGAAGTATATAATGTTTTTTTGATGATCGATTATAACTTTTTAATTTTCGATTCGAATCGAATGGGATCTGCAGACGAATCAACATTGAATTTTAATAATAATTTGTGCGGAGATTAATACGAATTAAAATCAAATCACGATTACGAAATACAAGATAAATATCAACGCAGAAAATAATAATTAGCCACACAGCAGAACAAACGTTTTTAATATCGACGGATCTACATATTAAAATACATGTTTTGCATACGTAATATGTTTTTTTGGTCACGCTTCACACGTTCCTTCCCGACTTGTTCCTTTAGATTCGTTTTGATTCACTCGACGAGTTATATATGCACATTTGCCAAAACTAACAACATTTTCTGCCACGTTTGCTTTATAATATTGTTCATAAAAATTATAAAAATTATTCCATCATTAAAAATGATAAAAGAACGGAGAGATTGTACACGTATAAATTATTGATCGCTATTATTTGGTATAATAGATGGACAGGTGGATGCACACACACGAAACATGTCTGGAAGAATCGTTAGATCGCAATTTACCCACTTGCATTCAGGGTCGACCGTATTTCACGTGCGACACAGTGTACGTACACGATCGTTGTCTTGACCGGGATAGGGGTTTCAACTGATAATATCTTTTGATGCGTCTAGATGCAAGATAAATCTGTCGTCTAATTTTACATTCTCTTTTAACTTACGTCGATACTTCTTCTCGTCCGTTGAAACGTTTCAATTATTTTCACCTTTTTCTTTTTGCTGTAATTCTTTATAACATCTATATGATTTTGAGATCGTATATTTATTTATATTTTTAACTAGCTTCACTTTATTTTTGTATGAAAATTATACAAAGATTAAAGTCAGCCCACGAGTGTTGTTAAGTGTACATTGGGAGAAACGTGAAGAAAAAATGAACATAAATTTAGACAATTCAAAGATAAGAATCTTTGAATCCATTTAAGAGTGACGTTTATGGAGATTGAAGAGAGGATTGGAGAAGCAGCAATGATACTTGAGGAGATACTGCTCGAGATATACATATAATACAACTTTTATAAATTTTCACTTCAATGTTTGTATAAATGAATATTTTTTATAATGGAAATACAAGATCTCCGATTCTAATTCCACAAAAAATGTTCAACTTGTATTGGATAAAAATTTTGTTATCCATTAGAAGAAGTTAATAATTAATAATTAACAAAATTCGTATATTTTACAAATACATTGCACACACGGGATTTTTAAATCATTGGAAACGGCCATTTGATGGATCTGATGAACTGTTAAATCTCTTCTTTTCCCCAATCCCATAATCATACCGGCTAAAAAGGCGCAAATTCAAGCGTGCCACCTAATGCACATTCGTGCACGATCGTCCTCAACCGGTTTGAAAGGAGAGAGAATCGCTAAAAGTTAAGTGGGGTAAGAACAGAAGCGAGGTCCCTACAGACACCTTGTCCAACAAGATTTAGTTCAACTGCACTCGCAGCTGCACCTGCGTGGCGCGTGCTACGGAGATGCATCTGTCGTATTCCCGCTCGCGGCCACGTGTCCGTACGCTTACGTGCACGTCTGCACGTTCGTTCCTCTTGAAAATTAAAGAATCGAGGAGGAGAATGCTTGTCGTTAAATGATTAAATCGTCGGTCGAATCGCTTTTTAATTATTTAGGGGAAAAAGTGTCTATATCGATATCGATCATTATTACTTAAAACTTAGATCGTTCAAGGTTTTGTTCGAAGGTTTTGAAAAAAAAAAGTCCGCAGAAATGTTGTCACTTATCATCTTTATTTTACACCACATTTACACCTTTCTTTTCGAATATAATTGTTTTAGGAATAATTATCGAAGATCGGTTAACAATTTTTTTCTGATTGTTCTGGGACACCGTGTATATTCAAAGTCGAAAGGATCATCCTCGTGGAAAGGATATACAATTGAAACAGAGCGAAACGTACAATTGTTGGGATAATGGTACGTTTACGAGATAAATCTTCATACGAGAGGGTTAAATTATAGGGATGGAAAAGGTTTTTTCGGCTCGTTAACATAATTTCGAAATAATTAGGCACGCGTGAGGTGGATCACACGCGGTTTGTTTTATTTTTCTTGTTATTAAGGCGTGCATCTTTCTTGCCTTCGTGTTTTTCGCCTTCTCTCTCTTCTTTTTTTCATTCAGGGGAGGAGAGATTCGTCTTCGAGTGTGGATTTAAATTTTGGGTTAGATAATAGGGCTAAATGATTTGATCATTGATTCTTGATTGTAATTAGAGGATATACGAATTGGATTATAAATATTAGATTCTTTCTTAAATGTTGAGCAAGGCCAAGATTTACTTTCCCTTTTGGAATTCTTTATCGTATGAAGGAATTTTCATTTGCTTTTTAGAAACAAGTATTAATAAAAATGATCACTGAAAATTCACGTTTTAAATTAAATAAACAATGCTTGTTAGCAATATATATTTATCGGTTTCTTTTTTTTTACTATAATTTGAAGTGAAGAAATTAAATAAGGAGAAGATTTATTTTTATCGATCCTTGGAAAAATTAGGAAAGGCGGATAACGAAAATAAATAGTCAAATAAATAACTAGTAATAGATACAATGCAGCGAGATTAATTGTCTCTCCAATAATATCCGTTAGGCGAGTACAGTTATTCAGTTTTATCAGAAAAGATAAACCGAAAATAAAGTGGAGTGTGTATACGCATTTCTCTTATCTAACCTGTCTAGGGAGCTATCGCTATGGGCTATCTACTTTTTCAAATACCATAGAATTTTCTCCCCCCATCCTTCTTCCCCTTATTCCCCGAAATCCACT